>NW_026863538.1:0-12500 GCF_026571515.1 Ruditapes philippinarum
AAAAGTTAAAAGAGTATGCTGGTAATTTTTGGTTGGCACTCGTTATCATTTCACAGCCGTTTTATTAAATTGCTCAAAATGGTGATGACAGAGAAAGTATGTTTACTGTTTTTGATATATTTGCAACTTTCATACTTTGAGCATTATTGACTATGGTTAATCGGCATGGTGTTCTGTTGTGAATGACATTCGATATATTTATAAAACATGAAAAACAAGATCAATACTTGCAAGCATTCACAAGTTATACAACACTGGGATATTTTAAAACTGCTTTTTTTTAGTAAAAAGTCTAATAAAATTAATTATACGTCGTGTTCGTGAAGCTAAATAGCAGACACATTTACATTTATTTTGAATGAGAGGCTGCGAGCATTAGCAAGTTTTATTCTTGTATATATTGTTTATGATATGTAAATTAACATCATTATATTATATTATATTATATTATATTTTAAGCAATTATAAATGTATAATAATTTACATACAAAAGAAAGTTGGAAACAGTTAATGAAACAAATATCATAGGTCCTGCCCTGAAATAATACTTTTTTGACTGAATGGTAACTTAATTAATAAGTCTTAAATGATATGATGGCATATTTCTATGATTTAATTGTAGATATAATTTTTTGGGGGAAAATACAAATTGGGGAAAAATTCAAATTATTACATAGTACTGAATATGCTGTTAATACGGATTATGACTGGGAGGCAGGTTAAAGTAAATCTGTGCAAAAGTTGTTTGACTCAATGCTGCACTTCTTAAGAAATCCAAAAATATGAAACAGAAAATAAAATTCCCATGTTTATATAAATTTTGATCCTGGTCCTCTTAATAACTGGACAATTTGTTGTTATTCTTGTGCATTGAATTTCCTATATCTGTGATCCATCCTACAATGAAGTATCATAAATTAATATCTCTTAAACATTATGAACTATGATCCCTGACAAAATTTACAAAAATGATAATAATAAATAATTAAAAAATATTAGAAAAATATCACTCTTATGCACACTATATCAATAAATATATATTCATAGTGAAGTTAGGGTGTTTAATGATAACAACGAGCTTGTTTCAAAAAGCAATACAACGCGTCCTGATTTACCTTTTGCAAATCCAGAGTTTTTTCGCTAACTCATCTCATTTAATGCAGTTTAATTTTTCAAGAAATGAGACAATCAACACTGATTTTTTTACAGTCAAATTCATTACTAGTAGAAACAATTTATTTATCCCAGTCGAATTTTTCCAGCTATGAACTGGTCCCCTTGGGGATAATATGTTCTTCAATTTCATGAATATATGAATGAAATTACATTAATTATTTTGCTTATCTATTTTGTATTATTTAATCTCATCTATTGATAGCCGATATCTTCATGTTCATAGGATTGTTGTATTAAATATTTAAATGATGAATAATAATATTTTGTTATAGAACACTTTATTATCTGCAATATAAATATATATGTAGTATCGGATCATGTGTCTTACACCTGCCAACAACATCCATATATGAGCCGTGTCATGACAAAACCAACATAATGGGTTTGCGACCAGCATGTATCCAGACCAGCCTGCGCATCCGAGCAGTCTGATCAGGATCCATGCTGTTCGCTATCAGTTTCTCTACTTGTTATAGGGTTTGTAAGCGAACAGCATGGATCCTGATCAGACTGCGCGGATGTGCAGGCTGATCTGGATCCATGCTGGTCGCAAACTCATTATGTTGGTTTTGTCGTGACGCATCTCATATCTATTGTGGTTTGTTGAAATATCTGACACTAAATACTATCAACATAATTATGTTTTGTATTCCAGACCAAACATTATTAATAATTGATTTTAAAAGGACCCTATTATTGGTGTTATTTTCACATTTTGGAAATGGGAGAGTCATTGGAAATATTAAGAAACTTTGTAAAAAGGGTAGTTTTCTTCTATTCTTCTATTTCTTTATTATTATAAAGGCCATTTTACAATATGTTCAACCTTCAGCTAATCTGCTTCTTAACTTACTAATGAAGAATGAAAATGATATTTTGGGGCAAAAATAAAGTTAGTGGCCCGAAGATTGTGGAGTCAATGACAACGTTTTTAACACCGAAATCACCTATTTAGCACCAAGTCCTGCTTTCTGCCTAAGAAAACGTTTTATCTATGAAAAGATTACCGAGATTTTTTAATGTTTAAAATTCTCGATCGGTGATTTTTTTACAAACAACCGATTTGCCAAACCTGTTTACAACCCATTATCAACCAATTGGCAAACCAATAAACAACTAATCAAGTTATACTTAACACCAATGGAAGAAAGATGGGGCATTACAACTTAGGATTTCGTCGAGTTTTGATGCGACATTTGATAGTGATCTACATGTGACCAATCGATTTCCACTATCATGCTATCGGTTGCTTTAAGTTTGTTTTCGTAAAGTACTGTACTGTACTTATTGGTCGATGGTTAAGCGTCAAATATTTCTTGAAAATAAAAGTGTGAACATATTCACATTTCACATGCGCGCTCGTGAAAATAGTTTCTATCACTTTTGAAATGTGATGTATATCATAATCTTCTCAAAACAAGCAAAAACATCTTCGTGTGTATATATTTCTTACACAACGTTTACATACGAAATACGTAAAAAATGTCTGTTTTAATAAGCTGAAAGCTGGTGATGTTTTTTTATAATAAAACAAATCTTGAAATTGAACTTATGATCCTGTTCAAAAGCCAGGGTCGTATATAATATAATCATTCATATTAATGCATAATTTGTAGCGTTAAATATATATAAAAAACAATCACATGATAAATTACATTATAATATTGGACCCAAAGTTTGGTAATAATATTGAAATATTTGTATTTTCAAGTTAAACAAACATACTTGCATGTCTACATAATAACACTAGAAAACAGTTTGTTTTCATGTCTTGATAAATGAACGAAGTTATAAATTTTCATGTTGTTGTCTTTGTAGATTTGCCTTAATTTTCACACTTTTTTATGTTTTGGACCCAGGTTTTTTTCGTGTTCTGTAGATATTATTATAATTGTATTTTTACATTCTTTATTACTTTTCTTAACTACTTCAAAATCTTAAAACTATGCAACGTTTCTCCAACAAAGTTTGCAGTGTTTATTCAACTGATTAACTATTTCAAATGTTGAACCATTATAATCTGAAAATATTTTCATCAAATCTGAACAAACGTTTTTATAAGATATTAGTATAAAATCCAGTTTTGTAGTATTTACCACTATGTAATAACACCGCGAGAAATCAGAGCGACGGGATAAGTGCATATAAACAAACAAAAACAATGGTACAAACACACAAGTACACAAAGTAAATGAAAGAAACGCGAACATTTGAATGATGTTGCAAAGGAAAAAGATATGTTCCAACCAGCTTTATAATTTCGTGTTTTCTAAACTGTTTCAGAAAGTTATTGGGGCTCAATGGCAAAATTAATTATGAGCGCTGACTTAAAGTCACATGGCCATCATCGCCGTTGCTTTGATACCCGCTTGACCATTTTCCGGCCACATTTGTTAAGAAAGACCATATTATGTGCATTCTTTCTGACCTAATTAATAGATTCATGTACCTTTAATAAACTAGCTAGATACGCACCCAGTCATTAACCCACCAACCAATCCATCCCAACCAAGCCATCCATCCGTCATCCATCCATCTATCTATCTATCTATCTATCTATCTATCTATCTATCTATCTATCTATCTATCTATCTATCTATCTATCTATCTATCTATCTATCTATCTATCTATCTATCTATCTATCTATCTATCTATCTATCTATCTATCTATCTATCTATCTATCTATCTATCTATCTATCTATCTATCTATCTATCTATCTATCTATCTTATCTATCTATCTATCTATCTATCTATCTATCTATCTATCTATCTATCTATCTATCTATCTATCTATCTATCTATCTATCTATCTATCTATCTATCTATCTATCTATCTATCTATCTATCTATCTATCTATCTATCTATCTATCTATCTATCTATCTATCTATCTATCTATCTATCTATCTATCTATCTATCTATCTATCTATCTATATATCTATCTATCTAATCTATCTATCTATCTATCTATCTATCTATCTATCTATCTATCTATCTATCTATCTATCTATCTATCTATCTATCTATCTATCTATCTATCTATCTATCTATCTATCTATCTATCTATCTATCTATCTATCTATCTATCTATCTATCTATCTATCTATCTATCTATCTATCTATCTATCTATCTATCTATCTATCTATCTATCTATCTATCTATCTATCTATCTATCTATCTATCTATCTATCTATCTATCTATCTATCTATCTATCTATCTATCTATCTATCTATCTATCTATCTATCTATCTATCTATCTATCTATCTATCTATCTATCTATCTATCTATCTATCTATCTATCTATCTATCTATCTTATCTATCTATTATCTATCTATCTATCTATCTATCTATCTATCTATCTATCTATCTATCTATCTATCTATCTATCTATCTATCTATCTATCTATCTATCTATCTATCTATCTATCTATCTATCTATCTATCTATCTATCTATCTATCTATCTATCTATCTATCTATCTATCTATCTATCTATCTATCTATCTATCTATCTATCTATCTATCTATCTATCTATCTATCTAATTTTTTAACATTGAGCATAGATAATAACAATAATTATATGAAGGAGACATAAAGTCTATCAAGTATTAGATTCGAAAATCAAAATATGCTCGACTCAACGACGGCTGCATTTTACTCAAAGCGGCAGTGGTTTCTATACAATGGAAGTAGCCTCCGCGGGGAGCTTGGGGTTACCAACTGCATCGATAAGGGGCAATTGACTCATATTTTAAATATAATATCTTACACAACAAAGTTACCGTTCCTTATGATGATGATTTCTGTCATTGTTGTTGTTGTTGTTGTTGTTGCTGTTGTAACGAGGGTGATGGAACGAGTCTTGAATGTTGCCCGGTCATCTAAATTCTTTGAGACCCCCTTGAAGATAACTGCGGCTACTGAATAAACAGCTCTTTTTTATACCATAAATATGTACTCAAGTTTGTCATTTATTTATATTTAAAATAAAGTGCTAAATTTCTATACCTTGTTAAATGAACCTCGGAGGTCCCATGCAGCGATGACTAAATGTTGAGAAAACAAACATACTATAACACATCTCTGCTAGATTACAGTTTCATAATTTTATACCACGAAAGGGTATACTTGTATTATTTCAACGAAGAAACACGCGTTTTACTACTTTCTACAGATCTACCATAATGCTACTAATAATTAAGAAAATATTGACCTAGTGTAATAGTATATATTTCAATAAGTGTTATTCTTTCCGCTAATACACAGTCTACTACAAAGAAAGACCGATATGTCGGAGTTATTTTTCATAAAAATGACAAAATGTCATTATCCAAACAACTAATCCGTAAATCTAGATTTTATTCAAAAAAAAATCTTGGTTTACTAATTAATATTTAATCCGCACTTTTCCTTACTGAACGGTCAGTTCAAATCAGTGACTGTAAAAATCTCTGACAAGGATTTCTAAACTAGGAATCTGCATAATTATATCTTATATAAAGGTAGGAATTTTAAAAACATTTCGAACAATACATAGAATTGGTAACAAAAAAAGGTTAAAAAGAAAGCAAATAGTAAAACTCTCCATGTAAAAAATTGCGTCAAAAACAACATCTGTAAGATTTTAGTTAAAAAATAGATTTTAAACGTTAACAAGCGTGTGTGACACGTAACGTTTAAACGGATA
Organism: Ruditapes philippinarum; assembly: GCF_026571515.1. Taxonomy (NCBI): domain Eukaryota; kingdom Metazoa; phylum Mollusca; class Bivalvia; order Venerida; family Veneridae; genus Ruditapes; species Ruditapes philippinarum. The sequence continues at coordinate 5,871 of NW_026863538.1, forward strand.
TGCGTACCGTTTAATTGAAGCGCTTCCTTTGACGTTGCTGTTTATTATCTTTATATCATTGAAAAGTATTGTACAACGCGGTATTTCACAACTTTATAATACGGCACGTTTCTAACGTCGCTTTTCATTGGATAATCGTGGCGTTTATATAGTTTAACATTCACAGCTGCTGTCAATTTATTAAGAAATCTCACTTTAAAAAAATAGATGCTTGCTATATTTCAAATTCGTTATGAGTATTTCTTACATGTATATGGCCGTATATAAACGGTTGCTTGCAATATAACCCTCGCCTAGCCGCTCGGGTTATATTTCCAAACTACCGTTTATATACGGTCATATAACATGTCAAAAATCTGTATAACTAATTATTTGGGCAAAGGAAAGGTGGAATAATTCGTCCACAAATCTTTCTACAGTTATATAAAGAATGCATGGTTGATGCCGGGATGGAGAAGTTTTATCCGGTGAGTTAAGCATGGCAAAATTCACTAGTCAGTTTAATCATGATTTTAGATTATTTGAATGACTTTATTGTTACCCCGACCCCCACCCCAACCTCGATAAAATAGCGTCTATAATTATGTAGTTTTGTTTTGTTGCTAACTATAGAGGTAAATACGTTTGTGGCGCCGTTATATGTCGCAACATTAAATGTCGCACGTGTCGCTAGATGTCGCACGTGTCGCTAAATGTCGCAACCGCAGCTAAATATGGCAAAATTGACTAACGTTTATCCGGCAAAGCCTAATCTAGCTGATGATATAGACAGCGGCAGGATGAACTAATTCTTATGTTATTCTTAACAATTTTTTCTCTTCGACACATCTTTTTTACCAATTTCCACTTAAGATATTAGATTTGATGAAATAAAAACCCAACAAAAAGAGCATTGAACTAGCTAATCTTCATTTGTCCATGTGAAATACTATCACTGCTCATCATTCTATCTATGTAAATGATTAATAACACTTATATTCAATATCAAATACCGCTGTCCAGATTTCGTTTCCGCAGTGTATTTTATTTACGTGTAACATGTGTTACGTAACGTTACGTTACGCGTTCTTCAGTTGACATTTTAATTACTGTGGATTTTAATTCGCTATAAACGAATAAATTAATATTCAAATTCTATCTTATTGGAAATGAAGCATTCTTAATAATAATAATAATAATAATAATATACTGGCATGCGAGCAGTTCCCGTACAAAAATCGTAGTTATTTAAACATAATTTTTTATTACGCTCACTCACCAAAATTAAAATGTTACACATCAATATTCAGCTCGTCACACAAATCATGGAAATTCCATCATGTTCTAAACATAGAATAACCCTTAGTTATGAGGCCTCATATGGGGTACAGAAATTATCCATTATTTTGTATGAAGAGAAGTAGTTCCCGTACATAAAATTTAACCCATTATAATTATACAATTTTATTATATCGGACCTATTTTTCATTTATAACTGTTGAACAGACCATTTTCTAAGAGATAAATAGATGTAATTCAGGAAATAGAAAGCAGACTAAACGCGTGTATCTATTACCCGGTACCGTTACCCCCAACGCATTCACATGCGATGGCATGCTTGTATGCATGATATTTTACGTATCAAAGCCATAAAATTATTTTATATAGTAATATTGGTCAAAATTCTGATAATTAAACAAGTTTTCATCACATTGCCTTCTTATCGGTAAACAAGTGGTATTAGTGGAAAACCCTTTAACATGCCTCACGTGTAAGTATATTTGCGCATGCGCGCAAGGACGGAATCCCCCAGATAAATCAAGGTCACGTTTTGACAACGCACAGGTGAAAGTGATTTAAAATGAGACTTTTTATACGTACTGCCGAACTGACACTTAGATTTTGTCTCGTTTATGTATCTGCTTGATTTGAAATGAATTTTTGAAGAATGCGTGTAAAAATCAAGCGTTTAAATGAAAAATACGGGTACTGCTTCTGTACGGGAACTGCTCGCATGCCAGTAATATTATTATTATTATTATTATTATTATTATTATTATTATATATTAAATCCATATATTTGTTTATTTATTTCTTTATGCATCTCTTTTTTATTTTTCTATGTTTTTTATGTATTTATTAATTGTATTCTATTTTTCATTATACTTTCCGTTAAAACATTATTTTCTTTATAACACGTTGTTTTTTCTGTTAACTACTGCTGATAATTATAATTAAGTTCATTGCGGTAAATAAAATATTGTCGAAAATTCTTTAAAGACCTTCTGGTCACGTTCGTAATGAAACGGTGCCATATAGTGACAGGGTAATTAATGTTAGATATATTGATATATCTATTAACTGATTATAGATAGTCTCGCTTGTCCATCAAAACAGTAATCAAGTGACGTCATATAGGTCATATATTAACGTGTAAGTAACGTTTTAACGGAGAAGAAGTCATTTAGCTATTAATCTTTACAGTTTATAATTAGTGATTTTAAATAAAATTTATTGACGTTCTTACGGAAGCGAAATTAGCTTGTAAAAGAAATAATTTCTGATGCTACCTAATTTCACATACACAACTTGATATTGTTCAATATATTTTGCATATTTGCACTATTTAAGGATATTTTAAAACATTTCACAAAACTTCCCCATCTCTCTTTCTCTCGGCACGGGCACGTCATTCTGAGACTCGAGGCATTGGCTGTTAATTTACAAAACTCGGTGCGGCGTAAACAGAAAACCGAAATTCTAACATCCCGTCATTTGCGGAGCAGTTGCCGACGTGCGTAGTTAAGTGCGTGAGGTCCTCCAACGGTTTGGTGGAGACGACGGGGAAGGGTAAAAGTCTAGGTCTAAAATTCAGGAATGATACCCCATGGCTTAAATGTTTTTATAATAATGCACGTAGCGCCGATTTTCATATCTTTCTGACTATTTTTATTTTTGATTAATTAAAATGAGGTCATTTATTAATATCTGTTAAATCATAGTGGTAAACCGCATCTATTTAAGCATTGCACTGGTGGTGTGAACAAAGATATTGAATTGTTTATTCAAATTGTTGTGGTAGAGTTTCTTGCAATTTCATGCTTCGCAATGATAGACTATTTTGGCTCCGACTATAAACACACAATGTGATCTAGTTGGCATACTAGTTTGTTTATCCGTGTAAGATGTTTGATCATTATCGCTGAATGATACAACATTTAAAAGAAAGAATATTCTATTTATAAATCTGCTTTTTGATTACTTGATTTAATCATAGAGCGGAAATTTCATTATGATTTAACGTAAACACAATGTATAAGTATTGTGTCCTGTATTCTTAGTTAAAAGGATATGACAACATTTTTATGTGATTCAAAATTCGAAGAAGGGGTGCAGTTGGAATGAAAATAACATCCTTTTTTATCATTAGCGATTTAGACGAAATAACCAGGAATTATAAAATGAGTATTTAAGTTGACAAGAGTTTAAAGACCACTTGCTTCAAATCGCGTCTTCGTGGGTCCAAGCTGTTCAATGGTTATAACAAGAGGGAAGATTGCCAGTCTTAGTACCTTTTACTGTACATTATGATCTTTTTTAAAGGCCCATTAGCTTGAATATTAGGAATGATTTCAATATCTTAAAGGCTTTTTTTTTGGCACCGTTTAATAGATTACAAAAGAGTACTATTTTTGTCACATAGTTGGGTTATCGTTTGCGTCTATAGCATTTTGACAATACGTGTAGTTAGTTAAAGTGATTAACTGTTTTGTATGGAAGTAAAAAAATCACTTTGCTCTCAATTGCTACTTTTGTTACAATTCACTTTTAACGCTACTCTTTTCAGTTGATAAACATCAACAATGCTCTAAATACATTATTACAATACGCGAGACGAATATATCTATTCTCTTCTGGGGATAATGATCCTTTAAGATTAAAGTTACAAAATCCATCTAGTATGACATTAGCGTTGCCGATGACACTGACTGAAAGCACCGTGCCAAACCAGATCGAGTCACCCTCCTGCGAGCAAATAAGATCGAGTCACCCACGTTGCAAACTTTACTTAGGCAAGTTAAAGAACTTAATTGACCGCCCTTGTTGAGGAATTAGCTTTGTTTAATTATTTTAACAATTTGCGTTAACAATTTGATATCATTTACTGAAGTCATACTGCGTTTAAGGATAAATTTCATAATGACTCTTTTACTGATGAAATCTTTATCACCCCTACTGTGCGCACAGTTTCACCCATCAGGTGTTTTTAAAATCAACAATAAAAACACACCGGTTACCAGTATTAAATTGTAATATTTCCTTATACCTGTACCCAAACGCTCTATCCATGAGGTCCACCATTTAGTTCAGTATATTTTTTTCATCAAAATCATAGCTTGTGTTTGAAATAAATGTCTTGACAGATTTAATTGTTAACGATTCAGTCGTTTAGAAAAGTATCTTTACTAACATCTGATCGAATATGTTTCATATTTACAATTCATTCATGCAGACATTTATCAAACTGTTTTATCTTAGATAATCTACAATTTAAAAAGTTTTTAGTGATAACAATTTGGGCACAGTAAACCCCATTTTTGAGTGTGCGATTAAAATTCCATTTCAAAAGGAAAATTTAAAAATATTAAAAAACGGGTTTTTATTCCCAAATTTAACCCAAAATTTTCGCCGGGGGCCTTTGATCCCTTCGTCCCCAAAACAAAAATGACAATCAATTAAAAATGTTTCTTTTACATGTATTAAAAACGAGTTTAAATTTTAAGTTTTTGTTATTAAGTTCTTTTTATATAAACTTTTTATTTCCCTGCTTGTGAGGCAATTTTTTTTGATTTTTCTTTTATTTTGGGGTCATTTTTACGCAAATATATGAACACCGCAAGTGGGCAAGAATGTCTAAGGCCTCGGGGGCCTATTTTTTTATTTGGCCCGACCTAGGGGTGGGAAAATTTTCCTTCCCCAAAAAGAATTATAAATGTCAGTCATTTATGTGGGAGTTATCATATTAAATACATCTATGTCAAATGTGTATCATTTGTTTACACTTTGCTTTGTAGACTCGTTAAACGAACATTGTGATTTTTAAGATATTAAAGAATTTGTAATAAAAAAAAACTAATTCGAGATTTTTTGCCGTACGTATATATTTATAAATTCTACAAGACCATTTCATTTCCTAACATCTTTTCAGCATAAACTGTCTTCATTTATCTATTGGTAAGTTAGTTTAGCTTGTTTCATTTTAGATTCCGACTAACATGACTGATAATGTCGAATTAAAGCTATCTACATGTATATAATAGGATATCTTCTTGCATTTTATGTTTAAGAAACATAAAAAAATGTTTTCATTGAATTTATTCTATATCATTACATTTAAACATTTTAATTTTGGGGCGAGGAATTTTTTAAAATTTGAAAAAATTGGGGAGGACGCCCCGGTTTTATGACGAAAATGGTTTTTAAAATCCCTTGGCGGAAAAGATTGGGGGCGGGTTCCCAAAAATGTGAAAATAAAAAAAAAAAGGTTTAAAAAAAAGAAAGTGGGACCCGTCAAAAAAAAAGAAAAAACAATCCAACCTAATAATTTAGAAATTTAGGGCAGGGGAAAAAACCAAACCCTTTAAAGATTTTAAAAAAAAAGGGATCTGGGAAAAAAAGTTTTCCGGCCGTAAGTTTTTAAAAATAAATCATAATTTTTTTTATTTTGTATTTATTAATAACTTTTCCATTTTTAAACTTCCTTTTTTTTTTGGGTTATTTCCCCAAAAAAATTTTTAATAAAAAAAAATTCCCCTTTTTGTAACTTTGACTTTTTCAAAAAATGGTTTTTCATTACAAATGCACTAAAATCACAAAATGAAGGTTTTTTTGGGGGTATATGGGCGGCTTTAGTTTTTTCCCAAACAACCGTTTATTTTAAGGGGGATTTAACCAAACAAAAGAACAAAATTTAAAAATAATAAGAAATTACCCCCCAATATTGGATGTTTTCAGAAAGTTTCGAAAAAACCCTACTATTCTAATTTTTCCTCAATTCCCGCCTCAATTGGCCCAACCCCCAACAAAAGTTTTTGTTTTTTTTCAAACAAATCACCTTTCAGCCCCGGGTCTTTGAAAGCATATCTTTTTGGATTTTATCACAAAATTTTTAAAAAGAAAAAAATCGGTAACGGTTTTAAAACCCAAATTTTAAAGCCATAAATTTTAAAAATTAACCCCATTATTTTATTTAAAAAAGAAAATGCAAACCAAATTTTAAAAAAAAGAATTTTAAAAAATATGGTTTTTTAAGTTATCAAATTAAAAGAATGCCCCCGATTTATGCCCTTTTTTTCATTTAAAAAAAAATTTTTAAATGTATTAAATTTTAAAAAATTTAAATTTTTCTTTCTGGGGAATAAAAGGGAAAGGAAATTTAACATTTTTTAAAAACCCCTTAAAACTTTCCAAAAATTAAAAATTTACCCAAAAAATTTTTAAATATTTTGGGGTTCCCCTTGGATGCCCTTTCACTTTAATTTCAACCAAATAAAACATACAAAATAGCAAAAAAACCCTTCCCCGATAGTTTTTAAAAAAGGTTTTTTTAATCAAATTTTTCCCTTTTTTTTTTTTTTTCTTTTTTTTTCT
>NW_026863538.1:15000-145877 GCF_026571515.1 Ruditapes philippinarum
TTTTTTCCCAGGGTTTTAAACCCCTTTTTATTAAATTTTTTTTTAAATATTATCCCACCCATAAATTTTAAAATGTGTGAACGCCCCGGGGAAAGACGAAATTTCCCCCAATAAAAACCGGAAAAAATTTGGTGCGGGGAAAATTTCCCCGGCCCACCCCAAAAAATTGGCCTGGGAAATTGAAATTTTTAATCCCCAAACCAAAGTGGCCCAAAGAAAACGGTTGTGTGTTTGAAAATTTTTATTTTTTGAAAAAGCCCCAAATGGCAAAGTTTTTTTAAATTTATTTTAAAGGGCTATTCCCGCTAGTTAGGCCTTTTTCCCCTTAATTGGGAAAATATTTGTTGGACCCCAAACAAACAAAAAGGATGGGGATCGCCCATTTGTAATTTTTGAATTATTGTTTATTTTTAAAAGGAAATTTGAAACCCACAAGCGGAAAGAAAAAGGGTCTTAAAAAAGAAAAGGGAATATTTCCCCCAAAAAATTTCTTTACTTTATAAACCAAATTCCCTTTTGAAACGAGGTCTTTTTATAACGAAAATTAAAACAAGTAAAATGAAATGTACATGGATCACCTATCTATAAATCATGTTTTTAAATATGTATTTTTTAGGTTGTTTTGATTGGGCCATACGAACATCATGCTAACATGCTCCTTTGGAAGGAATTTGGAACAACAGTACGTATTGAGAATATCAATTTAGTTTTGTTAAACTGTATATATCTTATGGGTTGGTGGCCTACATAAAATAAACTCGGGAAATCTTCCGGAAAATCGATTTCGTTATTGCACAAGTTTCATACACTTTCGTATTAAAGAGCTTGAATGTATACTATATGAGAAGTCTTTATATCAAGACCTGCAATGCATTTAATAGTAGAAAAAACAGCAACTTATGTGCCAATAATGTTTTTATTTGATTTAGAAAACGATCGCACGCTCGCTTGGAATTGAATTGATCGCTACGTTTTCTAATTGACAAAATGCCACGTGTATTTATATATGTCAAGTGTATTTATGTTTCAGGTTGTAAGAATACGTGACAAAGATGACGGTCTGATAGATACCGAGCATTTAGAGTCAGAACTTAAGGTATACAATTTGTTGTTGTTGTTGTTGTATCTTATTTATTTATTTATTTATCAAAACATTTTTGTGATGATTTTTCTAGTGGCAAAACTGGTAAGAAAACACCAATGATTTAAACAATCTTGTATGGGTTTTAAAACATATTACGTCATTTTATTTTCATATTAAGCAGTATGTGTTGTCCTAATGTTGTTTGTTTTTACTTTTTGTTCGTGCTTTTTCTACTACATTAGTATTACATAAATTAATTCACTATGTATTTAAATATGCAATTAAAACTGATATATAAACAAAGACAATATGTACTATATCTATAATACAAATATTTCAGTTTTGGAAGGATAAAAGACGTCACATGCTCGTTTGTGTGTCGGCTGCTAGCAATGTTACAGGCATTGTCACTGATACAGACGAGATTTCCTCTATAGCCCACCAGTATGGAGCTCTAGTGGCCTTTGATTACGCCGGAGGAGGACCATACCTCGATATCAACATGAATTCATCAAAAAAGAGGTAATCCGCACGCATTATCATCCGAATAATCTGATACCTTAAAATGTGTCTAAAGTAGCTGTTATTCGGAACTTGGCAAAAAATGTGGGTTTTTTACCCATCACCTCTCTAAATAAAGTACTCAAGGTGCACTACCATTTATAAAAGTTTAACCAACCTGTTGCGCTTATTTTTCGAAGTGGAATCTGTAAAAATTTCGGAGTAAATCTAATACACGTGAATATCTTTAAATGTTTCATATCAGGCAAGTCTAAACTTTAACTATTTGTATATAAGTTTATAAATAAATGTTTCAGAGAAGCAATATTTTATAATTTCATTCCATTTTAATAAACAGCGAAACCGAGCGAATTTGAGACATAGCAAAACCAAAGTGTTGTTCATATTTGTATCTATTTATTTTGTAAAGCTATAAAGATGCGGTGTTTATAAGCCCTCACAAGTTTGTCGGTGGTCCAGGGTCGCCTGGTGTTGTTGTAGCCAAGAAATGGATGTTTAAGAACAACGTACCTGACCGTGTTGGCGGAGGGACAGTGGTTTATGTAAGTAAATGTGTACTTATTTCTGTTATAGTCCATTTCATATATTGGAGTGATAAAGGTGACATAGACTGGTATGGATAACACATGTTCTGCCAATCTTGATTTTTGTTCGAATTTGAGTCCCGCTAGCGAAATGTTTTTTGTTGTTGTTTTTTTTTTTGTCATTATTGCCTTTTGGATAAAGACAGTATTAAAATGTAACGTCAATAGTATCAAACCCCTTTAAAGATATGAATTTATTGGTATGGTAAAGTTTGCAAAGAAATCCGGCAATAAAATTTTGATATATTTAATAATTATATCAATTAAGACTAGCCTAACATTCTTCAAAATTCTACGCTAGTACTTAACTACTACCAGTTGAAATTCTATCAAAGTATCTTTTTTAGTGATTAGTGCTACTTTATGCCCCGGTCACATATTCACGGATAATGCCACGGAAGAGCTACGGTCTAATCGTTCACGGATTACTACGGAAATGTGAAATTTCGTAGTCCGCTACGGTTCCAGTACGGACACACAACGGTATGAGTACGGAGTCCGACGGATTAACACCAAAAGCCCCCGGATAGACACGGATTGTTACGGACCGACACGGTTTTGATACGGAGCGACACGAATCAGGACGGGCGCACTACGGAATACACTACGGTCTGCTACGGTATAAGCACGGGTTTAGTACGAATAAGTACGGTCTGAATACGGAGAAGAACGTATTGATACGGAGAAGAACGAATCGCCACGGAATCTATACGGACCTAATACATCCGTCCCCAACCTCTTGCTTGCTCATATTCAAAATGCCTCAAAAGAAAAGAACACCTAGAAAACGAATTGCAGAGTTCAATGATTTTGGCGGAGAGGACTCGGCCTAATCGCGTCCGACCCCCGAAACACATCAGGTCCGATTAAAGTGAATTTCTTGAAGGACGTTGGATCCTCAACAAGTTCGGCCACGAGAGCCTTATACTAAACTTGAAGCGGTCTTCGTAAAAGCCCATCTCTAGTCCACCATCTCGTCTGTCTTCTCTTACCTGATTAGATATGGACTAGTAATCATTAATGAAAAATGTTGATCAATACTGCTTCTCTTTTAATTTTAAGATTTGCTGTTCATCTTACAATTATATTAATTATCGTGATGTTTATGTTTTAAAAATATGTAAAAAGCTTGTTAATTAATCTTATTATCACTCAAGGGCCAGCCTCCGAGGCTTATGAGACACTTCGTTTTATGTACATATTTACTCTTATTTCACGATCCAATGTTTGTATAATATGTAACATTAAATGTTATTTTATTACTTATGAATTGTAGTACGATATTAATATAAATTTACTTCTATGTATGTCATCAAGCAGCTCGACCACTGCCTCCGTATTCTGAGCCATTTCAATATAAAGTTGCAGCCAGTAAATGGCAATTATCATTTATTAAATGTTTCTGCAAATATGTCTGTTTTTTAACAAGAAGGTAGTATTTATACCCTTGAAAAAGTACATGATACTTAACTCATCCGTACTAAACAGTGGTGGACCGTACCATTCCGTACCGTTTCGTGTTGCAACGCAATAAACCGTATAAGACCGTGCTAAACCTTACCTCTCCGTAGTACAACGTATAACGATCGTGGCTTTCCGTGACAATGCCGTATTAATCCGTATTAAAACCGTAGCTTATACGTAGGGTAACCGTACAAATACGTAGTTCTCCGTACAAAACCGTGGAAATCCTTGACAAGTTGGTGGACTACGAATCAGTACGGACTAGTACGGTTTTCGAACGGACCAGTACGTATCAGTACGGATTAATACGGACTAGTACGGATACGCTACGTTTGATTTTTCCGTAGCAAATTTTTGAGCATGTTCAAAAATTGTCAAGGATCGCTACGGATATACAAGGACTACTACGATTGATTACGGTTACAATACGGAGAGCTACTGACCAGTACGGGTAGCTACGGACGATGCCGGAATTAATCCGTGGCTCTTCCGTGGGCGTATTCCGTGAATATGTGACCGGGGTATTACATGGAATTGAAAAAAAAATATGTCAGGAGATAATTATGTCTAGTGTCGTCACTGATTTATAACATGTACATGTATATAGATAAAAAATATATTTTGTTCGGAGTTAGGAGCATGTTCGGATTTGGGTGCACCCATTCTTTTATCATCAAATTTAAATCAAAATATTACATTTCGTATTAATTTGAACTCATGTTAATCTATTGTACGTTATATCAGGTCTCGCGAGAAATTCACGCATACACCAGCGACATCGAAGCACGTGAAGAGGGCGGGACTCCCGCCATTATTGAGTCAATCAGAACGGGGCTGGCATTTCAGCTAAAAGCTGCAGTGACTGAGAAACTTATTGCTACTAGAGATGAAGATTTGTGCTGGTAGGTAGAGGTATTTGTGATCTCTAACTTGGAATATAAATATGTGTCTGTTTTCAAGAACCTTTTGCAACTATATCCATTTCTAATCAGTAGATTTGAATGTATTTTGCCCCAGAAACTGTATTAAGGGCAAACATGAACTGTGTAACGTTTAAATAATGGTTTTACAGCAAATTAGATGATAAACTGAATGTGAAATAATTTGTATATACATGTAATCAATGTAGTATTTTGACTTCCATACAAAATACAAAACTATTATAACTGTACCAATTGGCAAAACACAACAGATGCAAATGATGGTTCAGATATTTGCTTATGAGTAACTGTTTTGGAAAACCACAACAGGACACCAGAAATAAAAAGCTTTTGAGAAAAAAAAGGCTTTTCTGGGGCATAATAGGTCTTTACATCTTTAAATTTGCTTAAAAGAAACACGGATTCAGAATCTTGAGATTTTTCAAAATGGTTTTCACGAAACCTATTTAAATGCTTGTAGTAAAATAATTTTTGAACAAACTTGTCTAAAGTAAATGACACGAATGACGATTCACACAAGTGATAACGCATACTTGGAAATAGTAATGAAAACGAATAAATTCAAGTTTGTATGTGTACATTTATTTTGATATTACAGTCGAGCATTTGCGGTGTGGGAGAGAAATCCAAATCTTATTGTTCTTGGAAGCCACAATGCTGAAAGAATTACAATATTCTCCTTTATTGTACGACACGAAGATACAGGGAAATACGTGCACTATAATTTCATTTCGACTTTACTCAATGACCTCTTTGGTATTCAGTCACGTGGTGGTTGCGCATGCGCTGGACCGTACGGTCATGTAAGTAATGATTTGTTGTTTTGTGTATTTTTATTAAAATCGATAAAATCTAAAATACTTATTTAACTTTTTTGAAAAAACTTGTTCAAAGGAAAACTACATAACAGAAAAGCACATTGAATTAAAACTCGGATGGCCTTGGAGATTATATATTTTATTTTAAAAGCTTATATACATTATTTATAATATATCTTGTATGCATTGTACTTTATAATAAAACGTAATAATTATTTTTGATTTATCTTTCTTCAGGACTTACTGGGAATATCCGAACCAATGGCAAAAAGACTGAAATGGTTCACCAATGAGCACCCAGGGTAAGTGATTTAGAAAAATCTAGAGTCGGTGTGATATTGAACTCAAATTGACCTAATAATTGATAATTCTGACATACCTCGTAATTTAGTCACAAAACACAAAGAGCGAGTGGACTACATTTTATGTATATGCGGCAGTGCTTTTTTTCTCCCTCCGGTAAAATAAAGTACCATTTTGCCTCAGAAATTCTTTTATTTTTATTTGCCAGAAGCTTTTTAACTTTGGAGTACTTCTCGAGTGTCCAAGAAAATACTCATTAGACAATTGCCTGAACTATCTTTTTTCATCTGTAGCTTTTTTGCAATCAGTACAGTTACATTGGATAACATTTTGTATTTAAGTTAAAAGAGTACTTTGTTTAAATTTTACTACTTTTACGAGACATTATTTCACATTTTCGCAACTATTTTGCGGAAACAAGCATCTTATTTTATCTAAGTCTTAACCATTAATTTAACATTATAAAATTCATGTTTGATCTTTCTAAAGAAGTATAAAATCTATTCCTGACACATAATATGCCTTCAACAAATCTTATACTTTGTGAAATAAAAATTTCATTATTTAGCGAAGTGTCATTTCTGTTTGCTATATGAGTATACTATGTACAGTCATTTTTGTCTACAACTTTTGTTATACAACTGTTACATTATACATTTACGTAGATAAATATTAATTTTATAAATTGATGAAATGTTTCTTGAAACACTTGAACAATTGTGTTTTCAAACATGTTTCTTTCTTCATTTTACAGAATGGAATCAAATTGTCCTCAAAGTCCAATGGGAATTATGAGGTATGTATAATTATGTACATGTACTACACGTATTTCACTGCAATTGATAATTAATCAGTAATTAATAAAAATGATAATCAAAATCATGCTGTTATAAATCAGACTGGAAAAAAATTTGATGTCAATAATTTTTATGCTAAATTGTTAAGATTGCCGCGTGTGTTTGCCAAACTACACCAATATGTATTTCTGATAAAAAAAGAAGATTTACAAGGAGTATGACTTTATTTTGTAAAGTATTCTGCAAAAATGTTCACAAATTTATAAACATATTTTAGTAAACGATTGTAATTATTTATCCATTAGACATCAGACTTGTTGTTGACATTCGTCCTGTCATATTGACATGTGTATATGCGCAAGGACAAGATAAATCTTTGTTTTAAGACGCTTCTTCAAAAGTATCCAAGTTTGTTGAATAAATAGGGAAGTTAATGGGACTATTAAATGGTATTTATAGGAAATTGTTAGGAAATTTTTATCCACAAGAAGAAATGACGTTTGAATTGAATATATTTTTTCTAGGAATTAATACATTAGGGAATTTATAGGAAATTTATGTACAAATATTTGAAGAATTTATAGGAATAAGAGGGAATAAAAAGGGAATTTTCAACGGAAATTATTAGGTCTTTGTAAATTTTATAGTCTTTGATGAATGGTTTATTTGATTCATTACAGACCTGGATTCGTACGAGTGAATCTTCCATATTTTTATGACGACAAAACTATCGACTACGTCATCAAGGCTGTCGATATGGTGGCTACACATGGTTGGAAACTTCTACCTTTGGTAATTAGATATTATGTTACTTTATTCTTTCTTTCTTTGGAAGTTTCACTCATTTATAAATCAATATCAATGCTTTATCAACAAGATTTTGTAATTTATTACGAAAACATGTCTTAGTGAATACTTCTGTTTAACTAATACCTTAAATATTTTTTGTATTAATTGCATGCCAGGTAACATGGTACAAGTAATATAAAGTTATTGTTACATTAATGGTTTGTCTTTTCCAGTACACTTTCGACCCTTTCAGTGGGGCTTTTATCTACAAAGGTGAAATATCAGGGGATAATGAAGAAGATCTGTTTAGTTTACAGGATATTGATTATTCCGGGAAATTCCACGTGAACCGGAAACCACCTGACTTGGAAAGTTCAATCACTCTGGATGAAATGTTGAGAGATGCTGAAAATGTCTTCCGGGATGTGTCGGAGGTCAAAAAGGTACACAAGCTTGAGAATTTGAAGTATTAGTGATATAACTACAAAAAAATGGCATGTCACATGAAGGGATGTTGATGTAATTTTAAAGTGTAATACAACTTTCGGTTGCAACAATAAGCTTACTTCATGTTATATCATCCATTGTTGATCCTTTTCATACCTACGTCATGTATTTTTCTTCCGTAACAGTGTAATTTGAAAATCGTTGGATCTACACAATAAATAATGCCAGAATAAGTACAAAAGTGACCATCTATTCTAACAGGTATCTTCAGTTAAAACATGCATTTTTATATTTTCCAAAGGTTAGAGTTTCAACAGCATCAAAGAAGCTCAGTGAACTTATTCCAAAAGACAAACGAAAATTACGGTGGTTTTTGTCGCCCCAGGAAGCAACTGATTTGACTACAGGTACACTTTTCACATTTGGTTCATTTTACTAAGACCTGACAAACAATAAATATGAATCTATGACTTACAAAGAACCATCCATTACGAATGTTCATTCAAACTATTTTGTAAAATTCCGGACAAGATCGATTAACCTCGTTAGCTTCCGTAACAATCGACTAACTTCGTTAGTTTCCGTATTTATCCGACAACTGTCATTAGTTTCTGTACTTTTCCATGATACTTCGTTCAATCCCGTACGTAATATTGGCAATAGTAAAAACGTGGAGATTTTAAATTGGTCATGTATTTTTAGTGCTTATTCTGATCAGAATATTTAACAAAGTTTCAAGGCTGTTTGATGATTTACGCGAAATACCTTAAAATGTTTCTTTCTCAAGTGCAATACTGATTTATATTTTTTCCTGAATCTTTTTTTTAATAAAAATAGGTACAAAGAAAGTGCGTCGGTACAAACAGATCATGACCCCTCGCCTTGACAGCAGGTTAACAGAGTCAGACTCTGCACCCGAAACCTTCAGAAGTTACGAATCCGAGCCCAATCGGCGCACAGAAGAATCTCAATATGGAAGTACAGTCCTTGGAGGTAGAGAGCGTCCGTTCAAAAACAAAGACTATAAACTTCAGAAACTGAATCTTGAGGATGTGTGCGATTCTTGTGACACAGATAAACCGGATATTTCTAGACCCATAATGCAATATTCCAAATTACAAGATACTGGTACAAAAATGGCCGCCACAAGAACACCCAGAAGGTTTAGCGAACTGAAAGTCGTTAAAGAAACAGGCGACTTGACTTATTTCACTCCAAGACACACGAAAGCTCGTGTTTCATTGCCGAAGATTTGACAATGAGATATTTATGACTGCGTAATACTGAATGGCTTTTTTTAGGACTTGTTTATGTGATATTTGTTAATGCATAATATGCAGTACTTTTTCAATATACAACATAATGTAATTTCATGCTTTACGTGTTTACCATATTTAAAAAAAAATGCATAATGTCATAATGTATTAAAGGCCGTCCATGCCTTCAAATAAATTTAATAATCTTTAATCTTACCAAAAGAAAAAAATCGACTGGTAAATTGAAAAGAAGATGTCTTAACTAAATCAATCACAAGAATATGATTACATCTATAGATACGTGTGATACCAAACTTTTAGACAAAACCCTCAGAGTACTGCAAATTTTCCGATTATTTTTTAAAGGCACATAATGCCTCAGAATCAAATAAATATTTTTCTTCTATTATGAATTCGATAATGTTAGAAATAATGATGATTTTTATATATCTATATATTTTTAGTTCCATACATTTTTTTTTGTATGATTTTTTTTCTTTTCGGTGGGATAAGCCTTTAATTCTTTAATGATACTTGATGTCACTGATCAATACCAAGAAAATATGTCAATTTGAAAATTACATATGAAAATACATTCAGAGTCGTGTGAAAAAATTGTTCAAGGTCATGACCTATAACTTGTGTGTAAATTTTCAGCTTATTCTTTCTTCTCATTTTTTTACCCATAATGATCATTTTTACTGTGCAAAATGACCAACAAAAAAGTGCAAAATGACCAACAAAAAAAAAATGAAAAGCGTTGCCTCAAATCTGGCGAAGATCGGCACAATTTTATTTTTCAGTTCAATTCTGGGGAGTTTATTTTTTGTAATCCTTTGCAGTGTTTTCAAGTGTAAATGCTTAACTTTGATAGTTTTGTGTTTTTAAGCTTCTGGACCTCGTTATTTTTTTTGTTCTTGTTGTTTTTCACACGTAATTGAGTACCGTATTTTCAATCAATGAAATGTTAAGGACAAGTTTGAAAATTCATGCATACAAACGTTATACAAACTGTCATTGCATAACATGCTTATTTCTAATATAAGATAGATATATTGTAGATAATCTGCATCATGTTCGGTATTGATATTTTTCGCTCACAAAATAATCAATCCAAAAGTGATTAGCCGTTGACATCAACATTAGCCTAAAAAATCCCTTTTCCGCCACGTCAATGGAGGAGTCCCTTTAAAAACATAACAAACAAGAATTTTACGTAACGGTTTTGAAATACAGTCATACAAGAAAATGTGGTACTCCCTTAAATTTTGATTGGACCGTTACATATTCAAATCTAGGTTTGAAATCGAGCGGGTTATAATTAAGGGTCATAGGCGACAAGTGTAGAAATAATTAAAACAAAGGTACGTACATGTATAAAATTGAATTATTCAACTTTGTTGTATGTATTATATATATAATTACATAATTTTCTATTGCATTTTAAAGCATACGTGTAAAATATATCTAAAAACGTTGTATTATTGTTAATGCTCAAATGCGTTTAACTGTTTGATATATATTATATATAAAATTGTTATTGTTATATTGTTATAGTTTATTTTGTGATAATAATTATAACTGATTGTACGTGTTATTAATTGTCTTCCAACCAATTACTATCAATACCAGACACGTTTTTATAACACTATTTAAACAAGTAGTTTTACATATCAAATTATTATTTCAAATTTGTGTCATATGTCACATTGGAATACCAACTTACCTTAGACTAACAAGAACTTCTTTTTACATTTTGTTGATATTGTATTGTTTATCAAATCCATACGAATTAAGATCGAAATAAACAATGGTTTCAAAAGTTTTAATAGGTTTTTTTAATCACTTCCCCATAGCTGACTGTGTTAAACAGACACAGCTAATATATCACATATATGTGACAAAAACATATGAGCCATGTCACGACAAAACCAACATAGTGGGTTTGCGACCAGCATGGATCCAGACCAGCCTGCGCATCCGCGCAGTCTGATCAGGATCCATGCTGTTCGCTTACCGACCCTATAACAAGGAAAGAAACTAATAGCGAATAGCATGGATCCTGATCAGACTGCGCGGATGCGCAGGCTGGTCTGGATCAATGCTGGTCGCAAACCCATTGACACGGCTCATATATGAATGAGAATATGTTTAAGATTTAAGACGTTAAAGATGTCACACAAAATAATGCTATTTAAACTTATACAATAAAGAGCTCAAAAAGGGCGAGTACGAATGTACTCGTAACTGTTTAAGAAATAATCGTTGATCACGCAAATTGGTTATCCAGAAAGAATAGTTAAATCAAAGCTATTGTTGACAGTTTAAGCAAAATAGACTGTAAGAAATTTTTTAATTTAGAACATTCTCATTGGACGTAAGATTGGACAAATACTTAACGAATTTATTTTGAATTCGATTTCGAAGCAAATTGTTGCACCCTATACTTAACGTCCGCTTCCCGGGAATAACCTGTATTTTAGCCATGTTTGAGAAATAGATTGAACACACGGTCTTTGTGTTTGGAGGGTTGTTTTCATCATCATCATCATCATCATCATCATCATCATCATCATCATTATTATCATTGTCATTTTTTATAATGATTAATTCGATTATTATTATTATTATTATTACTATCATTATTATTATTATTATTATTATTATTTTATTATCTATTATTTATTATTATTTGTTAATCTTATTATAATTATTTCTTTATTGTTATTATTATTATTATTATTATTTATTATTATTATTATTATTATTATTATCATTATAATTATTATTATTATGTTTCCTTTTGTTTTTGTTAAGTTTACACAGATTTATTTTAGTTTGATTGTGTTGGAAGCTGTAAGCTTCTTGAAACACTCTCGAATCCGTTTCTGGAACCAACCAGTACTAAGCAATGAATGTAAAGTTTCTTGCTCAAGGAAACAACGACTTGCCCCTGACAGGATTTGAACCCACGCGGTCAGCAATCCTTAGATTACTAGTCCGACGCGTTAACCACTGGGTCCGCCGCCACTTTTGCTTGTTTCATTTAAAAGGTATATGTAAAAGTATATGCAAAAAAGCAATCTCGTATGAAACAATTTGTCATATTATTTATAATTGAGACTAGAGACTGATTTCATAGTTTTAAAATTTTTGATCGTGGGGTCTCTGTGATATAAATCGTATATGTGTCATAAGATAAATTGACTATTATATCATCTGTCAATGCATGGCATATTAAGACACGGCTAAATCTAGGGTTAACAATCTCATGCTAGAATCCCGCGTTTCTAAAATATCTATCTTGCGTACCATCATAATGCAAAATTGCTGATAGTTTGCCATGTTACATTGTGACCGTGTATTGGTGCATAAAGGCGAACGGTACCAAATTATAATAAAGATTTAATTATTTATTTATGTGTTTGTTTGTTGATTGATTGATTGATTGATTGATTGATTGATTGAGTTGTTTGTGTGTTTATTTATTTTATCTATTTATTTTTCATTCATTCATTTATTCATTTTTCCAATCATTCATCATTTTATACAAAATGACACATCTTATCCTCCATACTTGACAAATAATGTATTACATGTTCAGGTATTCGGTCACACCTGTGTAAAGAACCTCTCTTTGACTACAGACCAGACAACTGATGAATATCGTATCATTCATTGTCTATAAAGTACGGTGTTCTGTAAGGGCCATCTTTTCTTCTACAACCCTAAAACCCGGAACGACGAAACGGCACGCGAAAAACGATGCCCCATAGCGACAAAGAATGATCGAAAACTGCATTTTTTTTAGAAATATTTCATTTGAATACTCTTAAGCTACAGTCTCACTTACATTCCGGCAGAGCCCCGGTAGACGTCCGGGGTGATCCGGGAACGACCGGGGTACGTCCGGGAACAACCGGGGTACATCCGTAACTCTGCCGACAACGTCCTGGATGATCCGGGATGATCCGGGAACATCCGGCATTCGACCCCGGATGGAATAAAATATTTAATATCACCGGGGTGGTCCGGGATGATCCGGGAAGGTATAGCTTTGCCGGCTTCATCCTTAGCTCTGCCGGGAACGACCGGGGTTATACCGGGAAAGCACCGTAGCTCTGCCGGCAGAAATCGGGGATGATCTGGGGTATGATATAGCCGGAAGAGCTACGGTAGAGCCCCGGTATATGCCGGCAGAGCCCCGGTAACTACAGGCAGAGCCCCGGATGATAAAGGTAGAGCTACGATTGATCCCGGTAGAGCCCCGGTAGAGCCCCGGCAAAGCCCAGATTATTTCATAAGAATAAAGACAATTTGCGATGATTGAACTTGTTTGTATTAAAAGTCTTCCCATTTCCCTTCTATCCAGTATGGCATAAGGATTTTTCAGGAAATCATCATGAATTACTATTCTGGAACAATAGATATTATATTAAATAAAAATTATGTATCAAAGTTATCATTTTCGGCCGTTTTTAATCCACCGGGGTTCTACCGGTGCTCTGCCTGGATCGTCCTGGGCTCTGCCGGGGCTCTGCCTGGATCAACCGGGGCTCTGCCTGGGTCAACCGGGGCTCTTCCGGCGTCATCTGGGAACGACCGGGGAAGCACCGGCATGAACCGTAGCTTCACCTGGGCTCTGCCTGGATGATCCGGAGCGCATCCTGGGTGGTTAGTAGGGAACTACCGTAGTGCTGCCGGGGTAAGTGTGACCGCAACAATAATTTCATCCCGGATCGTCCCGGATCATCCCGGTAACTTACCGGTATGGTCCTGGTCTTTGCCGGGAGTAAGTGAGACCGAGGCTTTATGAACTATTTTTTGGACAACAAAATGTTGTTTTATACAATTCTTAAGTGATTTATTATGAAAATATGCAAGTACATTATGAATAATGATATCTTGTTCTAGAACACTTAATTATTAATACTATATATGCATATATAGATGTATCGTGTATCTAAAATTTACCAACAGCATTCATTTTTTCTTTTCTTGTTAGGTTTCATTTTTGATAGCAAATACTATCAACATAATTACTTTCAGTTTTACAGATTTTCCACTATAGACCGATCCACTTTAAGAGAGAGACGGAAAGTTATTTTATTAAATAAGTCGTTTAATTAATTAAACCGTTAACGCGGTTAACGCACTCGGTATAGAATGTCCGATATCATTAACATACCGCTGAAATTCATTGAATGATTTTTATCAAAAAACGCGAACAATAGTATAATTAACATGCTTGAGTCAATTTTTAGATTGATATCTCAAGACATTGCTATACATGGTTATTCACAGCCGAATAAGCCATTGATTTGATATTCAAAAATATACAAATGTAGAACAATAATATGAGTAACCTATACCCTATCCAATATTTTGAAAACTAAAACTATATTTAAGCCTTTCTGTTTACACCATTTTGTCACTTTTACTTTCTTATGAATCAAAATAATGGTACATATTTGCTTATTTATTATAAAACACACAGATAAATAATCGAAAAGGGAATCTTTACGAAACTAAGTAAGTAGCGTTAAATATTTTTATTGTGAATTGCCTTGATTAAAATGTTAAAATAAGATATTGTTTAAAACTTCATATTTGAAATTGTTGAAACAATCTACCATGCATGGTGTCAAAAAAGTTTGCAGATCTTAGTACCTAAAGAACATTTATTTTGTTTATAAAAAAACAAAAGACAAAAAAGCATAAATTTCTGACAACTGGACAAATATCATATAAAAGGGATCTTACATCGGCTATCTCACGGTGCAGACCGGACTTTCTAGCTCGATGGCAACTGTTCTCGGGGGCAATGATTCTCTGTCGAGTACCCGCTAACAATTACCCAACAGCTAGATAATCATGTCTGTTACGACAACCGGTGTTTGATTCTTATCTTGCACATTACATACAAATCATAATTTTGTAAATAAATTACTAAATAACTTATATTTTCATTTATCACTTCATTTATAAAGTCAAAATGACCTTCTTAGAACGCAATTCATTCATTAAAGATGCATTGGAATGACTTCAATTTCAAGCACGCAACTTGTCTAACTCGGGGTGGGAGTTAAGACATGTTTAGCATATAGGAAGAAACAAAGGTTTGACATTTACAGTCTGAAAAATATAAACATTTAATATGTATTTCATCGTATATATTTTTTGTAGTTATTGGAGACAAGACGATATATGCGACAGATCGGTATGGATCCCTCCTAAATGGTTTGATACAAGTTAAAAAATTTTTAGTCAAAGCCATCGATGCGTAGATAGAAACCTAGACGAAGATAGATTAATATGAAAACGCGGAGTAGACGAGACAAGATTATGGCGTTATGCTTTTTCCAAGCAATTGCCGTGATATTTGGAATTCTTTTTATCCTTGTTTATGTTCCGGAGCTTGTCCTTGAAGACGATATTCATCCAATAAGAACCGAGGAAGAGATAGAGTATAGAGAACTTGAAGAAGAAAAAAAGAATGAAGACCTTTTAAAAAAGCGTCGAGCAATGTCAAAAGGTGTAGATGTTGAACTCTCAGAAGGTCACAGATGCGTGTTGTTTAGATTTGATCTTCTACCGGAGAAGAAGCAGGATCTTAAATTAGATATGATAAATGATAAAGAGGAGTTTGCCTATTTTTCAAAAGAAGGGGATTATAAACCAGATGATGTACCGAACTGGTTTCATTATGCCACAGACTATTGTAACGGATGTTTCGTAACCTACGGATTAGAAAAACATCTAGTTTCTTTAGAGGAAGTGACCATCTATCCTAGATTTGGACATGGGAAGGTTGGAGGGGAGCAGTTAGAGGATGTGCTATTGCAATCTGAAGAAGAAGAAGATTTTAGATTAGATAAAGGATTTTTCGTGTTAAACAGAAACGAACTTGACATTTCGTCTATACAAATTGGCAAAGCTTTGCAGAAATACATGAATGGATTGCTCGTGATAAAGGAAACTGACACAAATGTTTTAGACTCTCATAAAAATCAAGATACGGTTGCTGTGTTAACAGTAAGGCGTGAATATGCAAATTTTTACCATACCACTATGGATTGGTATGACGTATTTTTGATCATGGTATTATTCAAGATTGATCCATACCATCTGGAGGTTATATGGCTAGATTCTCACCCAAAATCGAATTTTGACCAAGCCTGGGAAATTTTGTACGGAGTGCCAATTAGGGCTGGTAGTTTAAGCAGCCCGGTTAGATATAAACACATGATTTGGAACGGATTCGGACACAAAAGTCACATAAATCAACACAGGGTCGAGTACTTGCCTTTTGCAAACGAATACCGCCATTTTGTCTTGAACCGATTTGAAATAGACGACGATCACGTGCTTAATTGCAATGAGTTACGCATAACCATTATTTGGAGACGTCATTATATGGCGCATCCCAGGAATCCGTCCGGATATACAGCCAGGCGAATTGCAAATGAAGAGGAAGTGTGGAGATCAGTTAAAGAAGCCGATACAGACGCAGTTGTGAACGGGGTACAGCTTGATCGTCTTAGCATGATTGAACAATTAGAGCTCGTGTCTGATACTGACATTCTGATCGGCATGCATGGGGCGGGGCTATCACATATACTTTACCTCCCTCAGACATCGGGGGTTATAGAGCTGTATCCAAATTACATGTCTGTTTCAAACGCGCATTTTCGCGCCATGTCAAAGTGGCGTCGATTACGTCATATGGTTTGGTCGAATCAAGATAAAAGTCTTGAATCAAAGGATCATAAGACACATATACCAAATTTTGTCATAAAAGATCTTGTGAAAGCAATGAAAAAGAGTATTTGTTAGAACGTTTTATAATAATGCTTTCTCCTTTGTGTTTAAAAGGCCACCATAACGCATTAGAAAACAATAAACCTAATCTTAATCTTCTTCTCTTTGATCATATCTGTCCAAGCTCAGCGATTTCTTCCCTTTGAATGACCTTTATCATTGTATCACGTAAGCATTCTTCCTCTTTCGAAACTGGTGACTAGTTTAATTAACATGTAACAGGAAATGAAATTAATACTAAACTTTACGTGCACATGCACTAGAGCAGAATCTGTCTAATATTATTTCACAACAACAAATCATAATATAAGAATGATTTTATATTCAAACCATATGTTAAGATGTCTATGTGCTAAACCAATTTTATAATTAAGATTTATGACATGCATCTTTTGTTTTAGAACTATGCCGCAAATCTCTATTTTCATCAAAGGCGTAGGTTGCTTTGTTCATTTGGTTTTAATTCAAAACAATCATACCCCTCCTGGGTTAGTCGACCTTGACATTGCTCAGTATTTTAATTATCGTTAATTTTAAAGCATAACTTGGCAAAAAGCATTTACGGTTTTACGTGAACGTGACTCCGAAAATCACAGCGTCGAAAGAATGACAAGATTAAGTTATTGGTTTTCATATCAATGTCAAGGTTTATATCGGAAATAGGGCACCAAGATTATGCGCCTTGAAGTTGGCTGATATTCAGACATGGGTCATTTGAATATGACGGGTATAAAACCCCTGTTGCGTAGTGTTCATTAAGAATAAACAAAGTAAGACTTGTCTCCAGAATATATGAAACGGAGGCATTTTAGTTAAAAAGGCTGTAATTAGTTCCTTAATTCCTAATAAGCAGTCATACTCTGTGGATTTGAATGCTTGGTGAAGGTATGATTCCCTCTATAGTATTTAAATTCATTTATAAAAGACAAATTCAAGTGAATTAAGCTTTATTTGATTTGTAAAATTGCTTACTTTCAATTCCAAGTACTAGATAAATTGTTAAATTTTACTTCCAGCTCAAACAGACATCATATAATTGTTAATCGTTACTAAGAAAATTAGATAAAAAAATATATATATGTATATAACTTACTAGATATATTGAACTACTTACTACTTACAAGACTTTAGAAAGTAAATATTTGAAAGCGTGACTGAATATTGGAAACACATGGGACTTTAATGATACAGCGACCAAGATATAATGTGGAATCCGTCTTTTGTTAACGCGAGACTCGTTTAAAAATATTGCGACTGCTTGTTAAATTACTTGTGCAAAATGCAAGGACACAAATCATATATAATAAGCGACCGTACTGCGAAAAGAGGACAAGTTCATTATGATATATATACAGGAGATATGATTTTGGCTTTTTACAGGGCATTATGTGCAAGAAACTTTAGAGAACGTTCTATTTTTAACGTAAAAGTCCTTGCAGTGGAAACTGTGATATCATGAAACGTCGTTAAAGCGACATTTTCATTACTTAACCCGAACGAAATATAGGCGGGACTGTCCCTTTAAAAGGACCAATATGAGAAACATTGCTGAGATGTGGTGAGCTAAAGTGAGTCCCTTTAAATAAAAATTGCGGACGCTTTATTCTTATCGCTATCGCCAGCAAACGTGATATTCAATGGAAGTTAAAATAAAGTTTTTAATATGGCTACTTGTGTAAGACGTTAAAAGGGACTCCACTGAGAGTTTTTGATATGATATGACGGAACATTGAATTAAATTTCGACGTTTTACGCTATTTAATGTACTTTGAATGAATTATGTTATTAATTATAAATTAATTGAATTAATTGACTTGACATGAAACTCCATTTTCCAACTTTACTTTCTTCGTTTAAACTCGCTCCCCGTCCCCATAGCCCATTCTCGTCTCTGTAAGGGGAATGACTGAAATAAATTTCTGTCATAATACTTTTTATTGGTTGCCACCGTTGCGTCATAATTATAAAACATATTGATTGTAAGTTTGAAATCAAAAATGTTTACAAGAAAACTTTAAACAGATTTGCTTTCAAGATATTAAATAAATATTTTACCTACTCGAGGTCAATTACGGAACTTTGCATACCGTTGAATGAATTAACGCAGATGAATGGAATATCTAAACAAATTATTAGCCGTTATTATAACAAGAAAAAATACATAAAATAATTAGACCAATAAAACAAGTAACGTTATGAAAAAAAAAGAAAATAACAACTAAATCTATGCGTGAGAGATTATCCGGTTTGCCGATATAGAGATATTGTGTGATATAATAAATGTTATCGGTAATTTTCATTGTTGAATATTTTGATTGTTATTTACGGTGTCATGCCTTATCAAAACAAAGAATCCCATATATAATGTTTTAATATAAACATAAAATTGATAAACATTTTTTTTCTGAAAGAATTCGTACGCTTGTACGCGCTGTTCATATGGTTCTTGTGTTTTGTTTCGATATATTGTTAAGATACTTGTAGTTTAGAAGATACTTTGTGAAATAACACAAGGAAAATAATAAGAATTCTATATAATTTTTGTTATTTTACTAGGTTTTTAATTCTTTTAATTTAGAGCAAATGTTGACGGAAATATCTTTTTTTATAGTTCATCGTTACGGATTTACATAGTGTTTGAGGAAATGTAAAGGGCAAAGTAGCTGTTGAATAAAATCTGAAGATATACTTGTATGTTTTTTATTTTTTATTTTCGAACAATCATGTCGCTGAACGAAGTTTGATCATACTCATTCATATTTATTTTACTTTAACCTTAAATTTGTCCAACAGTAAGCAGACTACAAAATACAAAACGACATTAACAATAATAACAACTATGTCAACAACAAGAAAAAGAATAGGGGGCGGTTGGAAAAACGTTCAAGTCATTAAAACAGACGATCATGACTCTGGAATTAGTTTTAAAGAGGCAACAAATGAAAATATGCGTTCAGAAAATATCAGTGATTCTTTTACAAAAAGACAATCAGATATCGCCTTTGTCAAAGATACGAAACTTGATAATCCTGGTGAAAAAGACAGTGCGGTTGAAATAAATGATGATTTGGAACGGAAACTTCGACACGATGAACTTGATAACGAAAAGTCGAAAGAAAAGACCAGTAAAAACATAAGTGGGAAAAGTGAAAAAACAAAAAGTGAGATCAAAAGTGAAAGCGATGTTGAATGGCAAAGCTCACATTTCGCAGAGGAACATTTTGAAGACAGTGCGATAGAAAGTGTAACTGATTCCGGAAGTTCTATGCTGTTACCGGATATACGTTCGTCTGTTTCGACATTAGCTTCCGGCAAGTCAAAACCCAGGACAAAAGGATCGAAAGCAAAGGTAATTGTTATATTTGCAAAGATATATTGTACTGCATTATTTTAGTTTTTGAGATACACCGATTTTATAATAGCATTCAAAACAAGTGTCCGTCTAAAGTTTAGGTAAATGAGAAATATATAAATGGTCAGGTTTGATTTTGATTCTAGTCGCTTTTTATCCTTGCATTAAACTAATACAGCTTGAAAACCCGGGAGGTCGGTGGTTCTACTCAGGTGTCCGTTCGTACCTTATCTAATGCAAGAATGGGGCAAACACTGTGCTCATGCTTTTAGGTTTTCAATAAAAAGGTTGTGTACCAAGTAATCATTGTAAAAAGTGGAGAAAATTAATTCTTTATATAAGTATAAAACCATTTGTAGTTTTTCTTCATTGTTTCTAACATTTTCGATGTGTAATATCAAATGAAAATGAATGTCATTGACGTCATTATTATTCTTATTATTATTATTATGTCATTTCCTACGAAAAGATGATTTAAAAACAATCTTATAATCGTCCCTGTCAATTGCACGTACAGCGTACTGTCGTATAATATATTGGTCAAAGCCATTAAAGGGAATTTTACAGATAATATATTTTCTATACATTTAACACCTCAATTTTTCAGGATGATTCGAATTCGAAGTATTCCGACTATCCTATTCTACGACGCGTGCAGGATAGTGTAATAGGACACGACCTTGTGATAAATACACCGTATGGTCAAAGAAAAGGTAATCTAATTACTCTTTGATAAAATGCTTAAATCAGTTCATTACAAATTAAAAATGAGGCATTAAAGTTATGCACAAGTATATCTCAATAATTGTAACTTTCACCCCCACTATCAAAATGAATTACAGGGAAATTTTGATTTTAAAAAACCGCTGCCAATGATCCCATCCTGCGGGGACTTTCAGTTTATAATTTTTATCATCCTATCAAATGCCCCTACATTACAAACTTGAATACTGATAATTTTGCGGATGTGAGGAGACAGGAGGGGAGGGTATTTAAAAAAAATGGGGGATTTTAAAAAAGAACACACAAAAAACATCAACAACAATAAAGAAACTCGGTCTTTTTACCTCACAACCCCGCAATCGCCGAGGTTACAAATGATATAAATGTTACAAATTGTGGAAATATGAAGCTTTATGCTCGCATTTGGATCTTTAACATCTTTTAAGCCTACACTATAGAGAGGACAACTGGGTAACGGAAAATAGCACACTTCGTAAAATTTTAGAATTCCTTCTCTTTGCCATAATATGTTGAGATAATATCACATGAATGTACCAATTATACATAATAAATTGCATCAAAAATTATGTTTTTAAGAGAAATGTGATAGCACGGAACAAGTTTTAGTTTGATATACATGGTAAATGTATTCAATTGTGTATTGTCATTTTATTCTGGATTATAATGTTACATCTGTTACAAATGTATCTGTCTGTATTTTTAATCGAAATTTGAATTTCCATTTCAGTAACATATTGTGACTTTACAGCATCGGGTCGGTAAGTATAGATTGTTATCTCATTAAATAGTAGAATATAATCTAATAATTATTCAGTCATTTCACTTATTTGAACTATACAATTTAATATTATAATTGTTTGCCAAAAATTACGCTTCAACACAAGCTGTAAAATGGGTAGGTAGGCAAGAAAGAAAGAAAAAGCTAAGGTACCATAAAAACAAAACTACCTGAAGGAATTCAGTAGACTGCTCCTTGGCTCAGACGCCTAAAACGAGTCATCGGCTCGGAAACTATATCGTTATATATAAAAGTACTGAAAATATTTTGGAAATGTAAGACCATGCTTTTCTACACATGCTTTTTCATAGTATTATAATGATTTTAAATATTTATTTTCGATACATAATAAGGGCAATTTAAAAAAAAGCTTTCTAGTATTGGTATTGGTATAGAAAGAACACAAGGTACACCTTCTTTAGGCACTAGTTGGCACCTTCGTTAAACCACCGACCATCTGCGGTCTATCTGAATACCAAAAATGTCTGTTGGGTTTGTAATCTACCATGATGACAACGGAGCAAATATACCTTGATTCCAGCAACATAAACCATTATGCCATGGACACCCCTATAACAATTCGTATATTTATAAATCTAGCGTTTTTTTTATTTTATGTCATACGTTATCGTTGTACAGGAGCCTGACATTTATAGAAGATTTTATAAGGGATTATGTCATTCCAACATACGCCAATACTCATTCTACGACAGGACACAATGCACGACAGACAGGAAAATTTCGTGAAGAGGCTAGGTGAGTATTTCTTTAACCAGACTTTTAAAAATCTGCAACAACAAAATTTAGTAAGAATGAAACATTTACTCATTAATTTCAAATCATTACATAAATAAAGCTACATTTTTTGTATTCTATTTGTATACATAAAGATTATGTCCGAAAATATATGAAAAATGCCGAATTTATTGACTCATTACCACAGAGAATTGTATTTTCTGCAAGAACAATATGTACAGTACATTTGTATTGCAATATAGTATATTTTACTCTTTTGTATGATATTTTTTATTTGCATGCGTGTACCTCATCTTTTATATTATTTTTCTTTGTATCAAAAATGTTATCTAAATACATAGTAGATGATGATAAAAGTGTCATATGTTTTCAAGTTTGGAGTATGCAAAATATTTACATTACAGCATATATCTTAAGGACCATATATACCCCATAAAATGACTGTATATACTTTTTCCATAGTTCTTTATAATGTACAAATATCTTCATTTCTGATACATTGTATAACATGCAATACCTCATTTTGATGACAATTTTCACAGAAACATCATAAAACGTTGCGTAAATGCTAACAAAGATGACGTAGTCGTGTTTACCGGAAGTGGGGCCACGGCTGGTATGCACAAGGTGGCTTGGGCCCTGAAGGTGAACAATCCGAGGATAGCTGCCGAAACGGTATGAGCCAATGGCATATTCTAAAGCATCTGCAAATTGTTAAAAACATATTCATTAGACAAGCAACTTTTTATCTCCAGGTTTTGCATCTTTAAAATTCTTGTTTTACATGTAAAATGCATTTATTACATTCACAAAAAAATCACAGTTTTTGAATAAGGAAAACCAGATTTAAAATGATACTTAATTCAATTATTAACATTTTCAGGCTGTTTTTATTGGACCATATGAACATCACTCTAACATTCTGCTTTGGAGGGAATTTGGTACAAAGGTATGTCATTTTTTCTTATTTTTTTTTTATAACGATCTATTTATTTCCATTTATTGGCAACTGTGGTAGATGACAAAAATAATGTCATGTAACGAGTACAGATTCAAGTTAGCGGTCAATACTGTGTTACAATGCCAAATTCCATTCTTAAACAGGTTTTCAGTATTTAAGATGCCGACATTCCTCAAAATAAGTATTGACCATTTCCAACATTGGGCAATTTCAACGTTAGAACTGAGTAATTAAGGCATTTATTCATACGGCTATTTGAATTTATTGCAGGTGACCTCATAGTGGAACAATCGTTTTATCTATTGTCTCAATATTTTGATATTTCAATCAAAGCCGGGCATTTCAACAGATTATTAGCCCTGATTATCGGTCATATCGCTTAATTATTTCATTGACCTTAATTAAATCGGTGGAAAATTGCTCTACATTTATAGGTGGAATGGCACTTAGATTTGTAAAACAGCAAAGGTCAACAGTTTGTCCGTTCAAAACTCTTTTAGATCAAACCCGATTTCATATTCTTGTGAAACATTGTCCGTCATTGATGGTAGAATGTCCGTGCCAATTTCAAGCTTCAATGATTATTTTCAAACGATTTTCCACCCAGTGATCGGACAAAAACTCTTCAATTTTTTGACTGTTTCGTGAACTAGATGCATGCCAAAGTTCCTTCCTTGTACAATTAACCGCTGCACTCATTTTTAATACGAGACAGACACAAATGTGGTGGAATGCTTTCAAATTGTATAGTTGTCGTAACATTTAATCTTGTTTTGTTCCTTGTTTTGATAACGTTGATTTTATAACAATTTGTGACATATCTGAATAAAGCAAATTATTCTAAATAGACGGAAAGCCAATTGTCCTGTTTATTTATATGACATAAGTGGTTTTGTGTACATTGTTATATAATTTTGATTAAACCTTGATAATCTGATCATTAAACAGTTGCATAAAAAATCAAAATAATTATAAAACAGATATTTTTATGCGTTTTGCTTACATAAGCTTGCCTTGCCTATTTTTTTTCTGAATTTATTCTATTGAAAACTGAAAAAAACCACAACAAAAAACGTCAATTTCGTCATATATAACCTTGAAGTAACATGCGTTCGGAGCCATACTAAATTTCATGAACGATTTGAAAAATGTATTTCGAGTGACCATTTCGTCCTATCGCTCCGCAGGGTGCCTTGCAAAAACACTACCATTATTTTGTACGAAGTACTGGTCATTTTGTCGTAAGTTCGTATTTTGCCTGGCGCCCTGCGGAGCGAAAATGCGACATGGCACAAATCAGCCACCATAGTGTTGGATTGTATCAAAACTGAATAATGTCTTCAACAGACTTGTCATGACATGGTTTTGACCAATGAAAATGGTTTATTTCAGGTTGTTCGGATACGTCACGAGCAAGAACGCGGCGTCATAGATTTAGAGCAACTAAGAGATGAGCTAAAGGTAGAAAGATTTATATGTTAAAATTTTAACATACATAGCTGCAGTTGGCAAAATGTACTATGAAAATTAAAGAAGCGTTTTAAGCTTGAATCTTACTTGGACAACTCCAGGGTTCACTTACTGGAACTAACAAGCCCTAGTGCCATATATGGTTGTTACCCCATTAGGCGTCGAAACTTCGACACACACTTCACTAAGCCACTATTTCGCTTTAAAGTTCAAATAACAGACACTCACATGGTTTTTATGTTAGTCGTATGAACCTTTTTAAAAAATACACACACTTTTTCTCAATAAAAGGAAGTTTTCTGTATTATAAATTCGTTATAAATATTCCTGACAGGTGATATGGTCGTATATATAGGGCCATATAACCTGTCAAAAATCATTATAACTTATTATAAATCAAGTACAGCACTTACAGAATTTATATAAATGAATAAAAATTCTTTCATCAGATTTATGTTTTACTCTTAAGAATAATTCCTTTACTGTTTAATTCTTTTTTGTGTTTAAGTTTTGGAAGGAAAAGAAGCGCCATCTGTTGGTGTGTATGTCTGCGGCAAGTAATGTCACGGGAATCATTACGGATGTTGACGCGGTGGCGAAACTGGCACACCAAAATGGGGCTTTAGTCATATTTGATTATGCCGGAGGTGGTAAGTTGATATCTGTATTTACAAAAAATATCAAATAGTACTTCTTTCTATAGTACAAAGTACCAATATTATTTATAGTCTGGACGTACCACGCCCCCAGATTCATCCTAGTGAAAATTTTGAACATGTATTTAAAAGTAAAATATTTTGAAGTGAACAGAGAATGTAATTGACACATTGCAATCGGCACTTATAATCCACGTAAATTACCAAAAAGATGAAAAATATGCAAAAGTAGCCCCTACTGCGTTAGTAACGCAGTAGAAATATGGTGATAAATACTGCAAAAACAGTCATTAATGACACATAAGATAAATTATCACATGAAACTTTAATCTGTTTACCTTCCTTAAGCATTAGAACAGTTTTTCAAAGATTAATTTTCTTGAAATATTTTGGGTCATCTGGAGGCATGCAGCTTGAAAAGGAATCTGAACTTGTGATAATATTAAATGCGTTTTCTCAAATAAGCAGTAAAAATAACTGTTAACTAATCTATTTTTCTTGGAGTGAACAAAATAAGATGCTATATGGCTTTTTTAACTATTTTTATACCCCCGCACAACAAAGTTGTATGAGGGGTATACTGGAATCAGCTTGTCCGTCCGTCCGTCCGGCCGTCCGGCTGTCCGTCGGTTTTTTCTTGTCCGCCCAATAACTTAAGATTCCTTTGACCCTTAGTCTTCATATTTGGCATGGAGGTTAGTCATAATTAATAGATGACCCCTATTGATTTTGAGATCACTACGTCAAAGGTCAAGGTCACAGGGGCCTTGACTTCAAAAAGCTTGTCCGCCCAATAACTTAAGATTCCTTTGACCTACAGTCGTCATATTTAGCATGGAGGTTAGTCATGATTAGTAGATGACCCCTATTGATTTTGAGGTCACCAGGTCAAAGGTCAAGGTCACAGGGGCCTTGACTTCAAAAAGCTTGTCCGCCCAATAACTTAAGATTCCTTTGACCTACAGTCGTCATATTTAGCATGAAGGTTAATCATGATTAGTAGATGACCCCTATTGATTTTGAGGTCACCAGGTCAAAAGTCAAGGTCACAGGGGCCTGGACTTCAAAAAGCTTGTCCGCCCAATAACTTAAGATTCCTTTGACCCACAGTCTTCATATTTGGCATGGAAGCTAGTCATGATAAGTAAATGACCCCTATTGACTTTGAGGTTACCAGATCAAAGGTCAAGGTCATAGGGGCCATGACTTCAAAAAGCTTGTCCGCCCAATAACTTAAGATTCCTTTGACCCACAGTCTTCATATTTGGCATGGAGGTTAGTCATGATTAGAAGATGACTCCTATTGACTTTGAGGTCACCAGGTCAAAGGTCAAGGTCACAGGGGCCTTGACTTCCAAAAGCTTGTCCGCCCAATAAGTTAAGATTCCTTTGACCCACATTCTTCATATTTGGAATGGAGGTTAGTCATGATTAGCAGATGACCCCTATTGATTTTGAGGTCACCAGGTCAAAGGTCAAGGTCACAGGGACATCAAAAAGTTTGTCTGCCCAATAACTTTAGATTCCTTTGACCCACAGTCTTCATATTTGGCATGGATGTTGACTATGATTAGTAGATGACCCCTTTTGATTTTGAGATCACTAGATCAAAGGTCAAGGTCATAGGGACTTTGACTTCAAAAAGTTTGTCCACCCATTAACTTAAGATTCCTTTGACCCACAGTCTTCATATTTGGCATGGATGTTGATCATGACTATAAGGTGACCCCTATTGATTTTGAGGTCACTGGGTCAAAGGTTAAGGTCACAGGGACCTTGACAAAAAAAAGAAGCTTTTCTTCTTAATTGCTAAAGAATGTCCTGTCCGCAATGTATTGATTTTGACATTTTCACATTTGAAGCATGTAGAATACATAACTTAGCAATGCACTTGCATAGTAACCTCAGATTTGGCAGGGAGGTTGTCCTTCAGCTCTAAATGGCCAATGTTGATTCTGACAAAGTGGTATGCGGGGGTATTAACACCATGATAGTGGCAGTTCTAGTTTCTATCAAACTTTAATCAATTCTTTATTGATACGTCTTTGCCATGTGTCTAAACGTAACTTAATGGAAAGTTTACGTTCTTATATTGATTTTATTTAGAATAGATGTTGAATGTTAGTAGCTCTAATGATAGGATGAAAATATCTTTATATTGTGTGCATGACTATCACTATAATAGCTTACAGGTTACCCGACTCACGCATGAGAGGAGCTCAAATCGAAAAAAAAGTGGAATTAAAAGCTATTAAGTTGTGTTTTAATTGTACAAATCATGTATATGTATGTAATCAAGTGTTTAATTCTAAGTTAATTTTTCCTTTCATTTTCAAGGTCCATATCTAAATATTGACATGAATCCATCAAAGATGGAGTGAGTAATTTTTTTTATATTTATCCTTAAAAACAGTTACTCTTTTGCGAGAGAAACTATTTCAAAATACTTGATCAGCTTGGACTTCCAGTCAGATCTAGCTGGACATCCGGGCAATTTGTTTGTTCTGTTTAAAGCTCAACTTCATCACTTTGATATAAAAAACTGTTTTAAGTAGCAATGGACAAATCAAATAAAATCATGACCATGATCTAATAGTTTTAGACTTTTAACGGTCAAAAAGAGCGAAAATTGTTATTTGTAAAATTACCATATTTTAAATAGTGAAAAAAGTGTAGCCCCAGAAAATCATTTCATTTTCTTAACCATTTTACAAATATTTTAAAGTAAATCGTGTGGCAAAACTTATTTTCAGAAACACTTTAGTAGTGAAATTAAAATGTCTACATCTTGAAGGTTTAGACAAAAATATTTCAAGCTGAAATATGCTGCGTTGTATATTAAATTTCAGATACAAAGATGCCGTTATTGTTAGCCCACACAAGTTTGTCGGCGGACCAGGAACTCCAGGTATTGACCATGTTATTTTATCATCTATTTTCAAGATCTTCATAATCATATAATTATAGTTACGTAAATGTTGGATTTCACATTAATTCAAATAAATCAATTCCACAAAATTGTTTTGTTGTAAAAGTTCTATGTTGTTTATATTCATGAATCTGTTTATCAATTCTTAAATGAGGAAAACTGTTTTTAGTGTTTAGTAGTTTCGGACTAAAAACTTGACACTTATATTTGAAGGTGTTGTCATTGCAAAGAAGTGGATATTCAAGAACACCGTGCCAGACAGAGTTGGTGGTGGGACAGTGAGATTTGTAAGTAAAATTTCATCATTTTTGTAAGCGCACTAAAAGGGTGCGTAATCCAATGTTCAGTTGAAGTCGAGTAATTGTAAGAGTTCTGCCGCTTGAACTGATGTTTTACGTCAGTTCGTTTTACCATTGTTTAGTAGCTTCCTCTATACAAACACAGTGATTGAAACTTTTCTCCAGGACTGACCTATTTATTTTCACCTAGTGGTTGAAATTATGTTTTTGTCCAATAAAATGAAAATTCAATTTTCAAATTCTTTGATACATTTCATCTACGTTTGTTTCTTCCACACCTTATGTATTTTGTTATGATTTATATGTAAACATTAACCTGAATTAAATGTGTGTTATGCAATCAAATATGATATAAGACCGTCTACATAGTAAATATATGTTTATGATAACAATTGATAATAATTGATGATAATCGATAATTATTGATAATTCAAGGTAACGAGAGAGCAACATGCTTATGTAGGAAACATTGAAGAGCGTGAGGAAGGAGGAACACCAGCTATAATTGAATCTATTAGGGCGGGGATCGTATTTCAGTTGAAACAGGCGAGTATAATGGCAGCCTTGTGGCAAACAATTTTGTTCATTTTTTAAAATAAAATATAAGATTTCCTTTTTAAACTTGTTGGTTTATTTGATAATGAGTTGTTTTTTTCTAATCGGTACGCAATAAGCGGAAACGGTCTTGAGTCTAATGTCTTGTAAAAATATTCCAAACGTGTGTATTCAGCTATACAGTAAATCAATTGTTGGGAGACTCTCCATAATGACGCCCACTTTTTCTAGATAAATTTTACCTTTCATTCTTATCTGTCTACAGAAATACTTCAAACCATTTCTTTCTTTCGATAAATAGTAATGAAACATTAAAAAATAGTATACCTATATATGTACCAAAATAATGATAGCACAAACGTACTGAAATGGTGAAATGAACTACATTAATTGTATGAACTTGAAATATTAACTTATTTATATAAGATATACATGTAATACATGTATATTAATTTTTATTTGTACACTTTGTTAGAAACCAATTAGATTAAAAGTCATCTCTTGTTTATACAGGAAATCAGCTCAGACCTTATTCATGCAAGAGAAAAGATACTGGCAAGGTAAATGTTTTTTTCTTGGTACAAAGAAAGTGACCGTTCCAATAAGCAACTTACAGGCATAATTGTTCCTCAGAAATAAATACTGTAACATAAAAATGTTTCTTAAGAACTGTGATTTATAATTTTTGGAGCATGTCAGATGTTTATTACTTTGGTAATTTTGTAAAGAAATTATAGCTTTTTCACGTGTATTAAGCCTTTAATCTTATATTAGATTCATAGAGTTCATTACAGTGAAACATTTTATTAAGTTATAGATACATAAAATGATAAAATTAACTATGGTAATATTCATATCTTGATGATATCTGCAGATATGAGCATTAAGTATTTATCAAAGACACACACTCATTGACACCGCCTGTCATTTTTGGTGATGTAAGGAATGTATACCCGTTTTCAGTGCAGGGCGCTTATACATTTTCTTTGATATTACATTATGTCACGTCAATAACATTATCTTTGTCCCTGTTGTATAAGATTGCAGTATACATGTTTTTTTTATTTAGCTTTCAGCTGTTTACTTTTAGATTTTTTTTATTCTCTTTCAGACGGGCGTTTAAGGTATGGGAGGAGAACCCTTCTATATTTGTGTTAGGGAGTCATACCGCTGACCGTGTGACCATATTTTCCTTTCTTACTGTCCATCAAGAAACTGGGCGTCTTGTTCATCACAATTTTATATCAAGTCTGCTCAGTGATCTGTTTGGAATACAGGCACGTGGAGGATGCGCATGCGCAGGCCCTTATGCCCAGGTAATAACAACTGTATAATTTATATGATTCCTAAATAAATGAAAATTTCTAAAAAAAAATTAATTGCAAAATATGCTTAATAAAATATGCTGCTACTTTTATAATTATGTAATTGGTTTTGACTTTTGATTACGTCCATTTATCCCTTCTCGAGAAATAAACAATACCAGACGAGTTAAAACGTAAAATGTTATTGTATAAATATATGGCCTAAAATTATTAATCAAGGGAGGAAAATGGGAACATTTTAGAATTAATTCTTGATTTGAGTTGTATCCCTTTGATTATTCAAAATCAATGAGCATTGCATGCATTTATTTTAGCAATTTTATAGGTAAGTATTTGTCTATGGTAGTTAGTACTCGTTTTGTAGTCACTCACAATCATGCGTATAAAAGTAGGTGATATTATTGTTGTTTGTAAACTTGTTGTTGTTTTTTACGTTGTCCATTGCTCAATCACGTGATCACACACTTGTAAATTGCATGTTCTATGTGCAATATAGCCAGATTTCTATAATAATCTAGCATGCACCTGGGAAAGGGATAATTCGTGTTTTTTTTATCGTTGAACACACTTTCAAATAAAAAAAAACAAAAAAAAAACTTTGTTATGTTAACGAATTGATAAACAAACTTATATGTCATATATTAAATTGTTTATAACTTTTTAAAATGTAGTATTTGATTATCATGAACAAAAATGGTTCAGTATTTTTAATTAAACGTATAAATACACCGACTTTTAAAAAATATGTAAATCTTTTTCATTTTAACTAAAACTTCCACCTAGTGATATTGCTTCCAAAACATACTTAACGTTTTTATGTCCCCACTGCTTTACGGGTAAAGATTTGTAACTGTCCGTCCGTTCCGCTAGCGCTGTCCTAGTGACATGCCGTCGTGGTGTCCGTCCGTATGCTTACGAAAGATTGAAATACTGGGGCATCCGTGTCCTTTTCACAATCATGTTTCTAGATTGACGGAAAAAAACTATAATTATTTGTTCAGGTTATTTGAATATCATAACAATATTTCATACATCAAGCTATACAGTTGAAACTATTTGTAAATCTGATCTTACTGAGTTGGTATCAGATACAGCACGGTTGGTGATTGACGTAAAATTATTTATATTAATTCTAGGATCTAATGGGCATATCGGAGCCAATTGCCAAAAAGTACCTATTTTTCCTGTCAGAGAAACCAAACTGGTAAGTAAACTTTTTGATAGTTTTCTTATGTACTGTAACTAACAAGGTGGCCTCCGTGGCTGAGTGGTTAGGGTATATGACTTCAAATCACTTGCCAGTCACAACTTATGGTATGTTTCTTTTTCAAATTCTGTAAAAAAAAAGAAAAAAAAAATACTGGTAGCTATTAAGGGGTCAGTGGCTTCTCTCTTGTATTCTGTATAATGTAAGAATGGCTCATCTAAAAGTAAAGCTTTGAATTAAATATAATTATAACCTTTTCAGTGCGCATGTTACTTAATCACCATCTTATCATTTAATAGAAAGAATGAATGAATGAATGAATGAATGAATGAATGCGTGTAGTTGAAGAGTAGCGATGTGCAATTACCTAGTGGTTAAGGTGTCTGCCCAGAAATTACGGGGTTCGAGCCCTATTTGGGCCGTTACTTTGTTTTCTCGTATGCTAACAGTACTCTTTATTATGAAGTGAAAGGCTGACTCGAGATAGGCTTTAAACTTCCATCACAATAGAGCTACGATGAAAATGTTTAAACAAAACTAATTGGTCATGTACGAAGTTATGAGTCATGTATACTGTACGTACATCTGACAACAATATCAAAATCGTTAACTTCTGCGCGCTGTAACTTGCGGTCTTTTAGCCTTTTCTTTGTTAGCATCCATTTATTGTTAGATCGGTTTTTGTTTGTTTTCTTTATTTTCTTTTATTGACTTTTATTTGTTCGGATTAGATATTTTTAGGTTCCTTTTTAAGCACAATTTCAGTTAATAACGTACCTTTCAATCCTGGTCTGCAAACGTACCAGATACTGTACTCGTACATATACATTGTATAGCCGTTCGTTTTATAATCAACATTTCCTCTGATTTTAATATTTTGAGTATATTTGAAACATTTACAAAACAAAATTGTTCTGTTCGTGTACAACGATAAGCTTTTTTCCCCTCATGATATTTACACAAAATATTTTATTTTCATTATCTGAACAGGAAAGAACACAGTGAAGTTCCACATTTGGAAATTATGAAGTAAGTATATACATGTATAACTCATTTAGTCTTCAAAATATAAGTTATTGGTATTCGGATGCAAGCCCTCGACCATATCCGATCTGATACATATATGTTTCATGATAGTTCATAAACAGTTAACGATCAAACAAGGATCAAACAAGGATCAAACAAGGATCAAACAAGGATCAAACAAGGAACGCACTGAGTCATCGACTGTATGTGTTTCACGGGTATTTTTGGCCCGTTTAAGAGAGCCTAGGCGTTTATAAGGATAATTGGATCAAAAACCAACACAAATTAAGTATCAAAACATGTTTCGCTTTATTCAGCTTCCTTAGTTGATACATAAATAATAAACTTTTACATATAGTGTTGCTTT
This sequence comes from Ruditapes philippinarum, assembly GCF_026571515.1. NCBI lineage: Eukaryota > Metazoa > Mollusca > Bivalvia > Venerida > Veneridae > Ruditapes > Ruditapes philippinarum. The sequence goes on from NW_026863538.1 coordinate 48,252, forward strand.
TGTATTTTATCCATATTCTGTCTCCATCTATTTGTCCTTTTTTTCACACAATTACAAAGGTCTTTTAGTTAAAACTGTTTCCACACCATTACTAAAATCCTCAAGTCAGAATTATTTTACACCATAACATAGCTTTTTTTGCTAGAACTATTTCACACAATGGCATAGTTCATCCTTCAGACCGTTACAATGCTTTTCTTGTTGGAACTATTTTCACAACTGTAAAAACTTATTCTGATCTACAGCTCGCTCTTTCGGTCAGAACTATTCAAACTTTTTTCTTAATAGCTTTCATCTCACATTAATCTTGTTATTCATTTCCTGTTTTATCTTAAATAATTTAATAATTAATAAAAATAAGAAGCATACACAAATATGAATTTCTACCTTTTTCAGACCGGGATTTACGCGCATTAATTTAGCGTACTTCATGGATGACGAAACATCTGACTTCATAATTCAGGCTGTAGATATGGTAACAAAGCATGGATGGAAACTTTTACCAGAGGTAAAGATTAAAGTTGACCGGATATAAGAAAGTTTTAATCAGAGCTATCAGGAAAGCATTAAGTACTATGCTGTATAGTTTTTATCTTCCTTTGCAAATTACTGTCGATAAATTAAAGACCCATGAGGACCCCGAAATATTTCAATTTTTATTTCTCAAAAACATTTTAATTTAACTATCCTGAAATGATTTTCATAAAATGATTCATTGGCTATATAAATGTATACATCATCAATTTTTTGCTTCTTTTTATCTTTGGAAAATTTGTATAACTATAATTATATGAAATAGTATTTTGTACGGACGTAAAAATACTACATGTATTATGTTTACAGGGCACGTTTTTGCACGTTGAACGCAACTTTCTCCGGTTGTTTATCATATTGTATGCTCTAAATCCAGTATGTAAACATTATGAAGTTTACATGTTTAACCTTTCTAAAGAATAAGCAAATTATCCATTATCGATCTATTTTAAAATAAACTTGTTATGAATGTCTAAATAATATGTTAAATGGGTTTGATAGAAATACAATTGCTTTATTTTTTGTCAGTATTCGTTTGACTTGGAATCCGGATCATGGTACCATAAATCATTCGCCAACACGACTGCATCAGAGCTGATGAGTCTACAACACGCACTGGTCGATGGAAATAAAGGTCAAGGTCGAATTCATCTGGATAGTCCCAAACACAGCCCTTCATACAAAGTAATGTCGTTTTTTAATAGAACCCACTAACTTCTTAACGAATCATCCACTGTTTTCATCATCATCGTCTCCTATCGAATGAGACATTTGTACAATGTATTTGTGACCCGGCATACTGTATAACTTACAGTGCATACTTTATTATAATGAAATAGAAACAAATAACTACGCATTTTATAGATTTGATTTACAAAATTTATTAAACATCATTTATTTTTGCATTAAGAAAAGTCCTATTTGCAAAAAAATCATTTTATACTATACAAGTCTTTTTAATTTCTATATTGTTCATATTTGTTTCATCATTACAGGAAATACTTGAATCTGCTGCAGAATTATTCAAAGCAGCCGAAACATGCCACACAAGGTCACGGATATCGTCTGCCTCACAGCTATTGCGTGAAAGTCTTCCGAAAGATAAACGTGGTCTGAAATGGTTCTTGACACCTCACGAAGCTGTCAATATATTAACGGATACGGAGAAACACTATCTAGACAAAAAGCCATACAAGTAAGTACATATTAGTAACGTGAAAGAAATGTACTTTGTATTCCTGAATCAAGCTATAAATCCTTTTCTTCTGCTACATATTATGGTTCTTTGACTTTTGTATTTAGAAAAGTATATAAACTATTTATTGTATATGTTATGACACTATGTATTGATTATATGCTCTTTCATGAATAGAATTTGATTTCAAACTAATCGATTTATTGTAACTTCCGCATTATATTCCTATTTTTTTACGAATTTTATCGCTTAACTTGTTGATTAAACTTTTTCATTCAACGTTGTTATTAATAATATATATTTTCTAAACGGATAAATATGTTTACTGTTTATTTTTGTTTCTTAGATTGCCATTTCACCTCCAGAAGCCAGCGTTTATGTTTGAAGACAAGTATCCTCAGAACGCGCTGACGTCATTTCCGCCAATAGCACACCAGCGAGGAAAACGCTACGAGCACAGATTTCATTCTGTCTCAAATTATAATAATCGTGACCAACATCATTCTGTGAGTAGTAAACATGTTGGAGATTTACACTTACCTAAAATTTTCTCAGCAGACGACAGTAGTCGCGCGAGAAAACACGAGAAAAGATCATATGAAGACAAGGTCGTTGATGCTTTTGCAACACCAAGAAGAATGAGGAACGAAAATAACTTTGACTTGACAAGTGAGATGAAGAACAAGCGAATAAAAGAAGTGACCGAAGATGTTAGGGAGTACGATGATCTTTAGATAGGCTTAAACACATTGAAACATTCAACTTCTAAGAAGTTACGTACGTTGGATGAAACGTGTTCCGCCAATTTCGAGAGTTCTCTAAAATATGAGTAATGGCGACATGTAAATGCAACGGTTAGCTTACGCAATCTTTTAATAGTCATGCTAAATCATATTCTATATTTGTTATGTTATGTTAAGTATGATGGCTAAATATAGAAGCACGTGCTTGAAAATTCACGTGCAATACATTGTATACGCTGTCCTGTTTTGTAAATATATTTGTGTTGATTTATGTATAATATTTATTATTTATAGACAGTCAATTCAGACTATGATTATAAGTCTTTCATTTCGGAAAAATGCTGTACATTTGCATACATAATGGGAGATATTTAAATCGTAAATGTTTGTGTAAATGAGATAATACTGGCTATCTGAGAAATGTATATGTATATACATATATAATTATTAGACACAGCGCAGTATTTTTTTCTTCTGTTTTATTGTTGTCAGGCAATAATAAAAATTAATAACATATATTGAGGGTGTTTTTGCAAATGTATATTGCATACATATTCATTCATGTACACTATCACGTTCAAGGCGATATTTTTTTCAATTCAATTTAACATTTAAGTTTTGATTTTCATCAATTCTTTAAATAGTTTATCGAAAACAAACACCACATTATATAACTTAAAAACGAAGAAGATTATTTGCCTTAGAGGAAAATAACCGGTCCGAAAGTTTTAATTTTTGTATGAGCAATTTCGACTATTAATACTAGTATAAATATCTACTCACTTGTTTGAATCTCTTCTCGCTATTATAAATCTCTACTTACTTGTTGAACTGTTGTAGTTACTCGCTAGTATAAATCTTTACTCACTTATATAAATTTTGACTATTGGAAAAATCTTTACTTGATAGTGCTTATATATATACCGATTATATAGATTCCTACCCGCTTAATGTAAAAATCTCTAATCGCTAGAATAAATCTCTAATCGTTAAAATAAATTTCTGCACGATTGTATGAATCTATTCTCCATATATAGCTTATTTCTCTATTATATGTATAGATACATCTTTAATAATTGTTGAAGAAACTTGATGCACGATAACGCATTTAATGCCAAAGTCCGCATGGCGAGGGACTTGATATAGTAACGGGGTTCTGCAGCTGTTAATGCACGAACAAGGTGAATTCCTGCTATTCTTGCACATTAAAGTATACGGCTGATACGGTAATTCTGTGTTTCGTAAATTGTTTTTCATATTAAGAAATCGATTTCGTCATGGCTGCAATGTCATTTGCAAGTTTTGTTTTATATAATGAAACTAACGGGGCCGTCATTGCAGTCAGTTAATAATACTTGGCGCACTGAGTCACACACATTTTGAAACGGCGCGTGCCCGCATGATTTTAGCAGTTAATGTATATTTTCTTCTCTTACAATGTAAGAATGTACCGGCGTGGGCAGGTTTTGTGCAAGAATGTGAATTGTTGTTTTACCTTAAACATGTTTTGCTTACTGATGTCACCGTCGAACACGTGCCACGCCAGTGTGTCTGCTACAGTGCTGAGTTACAATCACGTTGCGTATCAACCATTCTTCCATCAAAGAATGTTCTGAATGAGTTGTCAAACCTAATTTTGTTTGTAAAACAAACAGACAGAACATTGTGTAAAAATCTCCTGTTTCGACGTTTTAGATATTAAGTGCAAACATGAATGTATTCCTTATACTTTAATAAGGAAATGATATTCAGAATTGATACTCGTATAAATTATAAATAACGGTATATAAAGGGTTTTACACGTTTTGTCATTTCGTAATCGTAATAAGGCTCAATTTAAAGGAACTCCACTGATGTTTTTACATAAAAGATACTGTATTTCTTTTCAGGACTTGTGCACTGCTTGATGTATATCTAAACTAATAACTTGCGTGCAAAATTTCAAATTATTCCCTCACTCCATTTTTACAATATATTCAGTTTTTATTATGCAACGTGACCGAAACAACTGACAAGCGTTGTAACGTTTTTTATTCATAACGGGCTTAAATAGTGCCAAAAAATAGTATTCGATCATTTCTAAGTATATTTCTCTATTACCTTTTGCAGATTTTTCAATTTTTAGTGCATTGCTTGATCTATGAAAGAATTTCAGATCTCGTTGGAACTCCTTTAACTGGTTTATTATACTAGTAACTATCCTTTTATTTTTAAGGGACATGCTTGTGTGTTAAGTTATATGATATTTCTGGAATAATGTTAGAGAGAGTGACATCATTACCTAAGATTATTTATAATCGCATGATATTATTACAGAAGGTAACTATTTCGAAGACATTGCTCTTTGAAATGCCCTTTGAAAAAAAATTACACTGTATAATTTATTGTTTTCGTTCGTTTTTTATCTTTGTATTTATTTATTTATCTATTGGTTTTCGTTTATATGCACTTTTGAGAGCAATGCATACGTGCAATGTATGAGGTCAGTAAATCATTTGTGATAGAAAATGACAATTAAGTTAGTTATCATGAAATGTTGAATGCTCAAATTCCTATAACAGGGGTAGGTTTGTATATATTGATACAATATATTTGTGTTAATAAAATGTACATTGAACTGTGTTATGGTTTTGAATATTATTATATTTAAGTGTTTAATTGTTTTAGACATACAATGTAATTCACAATGAACCAGTTACAATATCCAACCTTCAAAACTCATAATTATCACCAAAATGTATTATCTTAGATAGACCTTTTAATATTTAAAGGTTGATATTAACATTTTAATATTCAAATTTTAAGGACATAATCAATGAACGTTTCATATAGCCGATCAAGCCTAACTAAAATTTGACACAACTGCTCTTATTTATGACCTCCTTAATGTCTTTGTTGGTTTTCTATGTTTCCATTGACTTTTATTGAATTATTTTTAATAACGCCACATCCGCGAATCTCACTTGTACCCCCTCCTGCTTTGGTTGATGACCAACTTATCTTCCTTGTTGCTAGTTTCTATTGGGGTGCTTTTATTGAATGTCACTCTTTCGTGTTGATATTTGTTCTCATATTTTCTTACACTTTAAAATAAACAAAACTTTAGTATTGTCTCTGTGTGTTGTCATCTCCATTTGTATTTTATGTATCAATAACTGGAACAGTCATGTCAGTTAAAGCGAGAAAAAAATACAATTGAAAGAGTTTCGCGAAAATCCACTTTGCGTGCTGGGAACTCTAATAGCGTCATTTGACAAATCGGCTTAGACAAATAGCGTTTAAATTGTCACGTGGGATTTAACAGTGTCCTAGCCGTATCTTTTTTTGATAAAAAAAGTCCATTTGTCATTAGTTAAGTCCGACTTTCCATATGCAAACTCATTGGGTATTAATGTAAATATTTCGGTATGGAAAAAGCTATATGTTGCATTGTATAGGACATGGTTTACTTGCCTGATCAATAGGATCAGTTTTTTAATAAACAACATATCAGTTTTGATGTGTGATATTTAGTTCTTTCCTGGAAAATTGGAAATCAATGTTGATATTTTCTTACACAATTAGAAATACATGTCATCATGTATTGCACAGTCTTAGTAGCTTTGAATGAATGTTTGAAGTGGATTGGTCTACATGTACAATTTCCATTAAGTATTTCAAAAAACTTGTATTGATAAAAAAATATGTTATTTGGATTTTTTAATGAATATTTCCAAAAAGATATGTTGACAGTATTCTAAACTGATTTTAAAATTAATATAAACATACGATATGATGAATAATAATATTTTGTTCTCAAACACTTTATTATCTACTATATATATATATAGATATGTCATATCGGGTCATGTATCTAGCTCTCACCAACAAAAACCATATTTAATTTTTTCGTGGTTTGTTTTCACGTATGATACTATAACTAGATATTATCAACATAATTATTAAATAAATGGTATTTATAGATCTTCCATCATACTAGTAGACCAATTCGCTTTAAATAGTCGCCAGTATCCAGAAATTTATATTTCCTGTTTCTATAGGCATTGAAACTAATAGATCAAAACTATTGATATTCAATAAAAAAAAGACATTGTTGCTATAAAGACAAACGTTTGTTTTCTGTTGTTGTTGTTTTTCTTCTTCTTGTTTTAATGCCGATTTTAAAACAAATATTTGGTCGTACTTGGCGGTCGATCCATCCGACCGACTTTCCCAGATACCAATCAGTAATAACCAATTTCTCAGACAAAGCAACATGTCTGAATCAGCGGTTAGAGACAACTGACCATATAGACTCAATGTCCGATATCAATTGTCACGGAGTGATAAAGCCTTGCCCAAGGATTGAACCAGCGACCAATGTATTATCAATCCGATTCAAAGAGGACAGATAAACATAAGCGTACCTTTATATGGTTGTTGTAATGTCAAAGTAGTTATAAATAACGCGTAGTGGCGATAAACAAGTACTTGTAAAAGATCCTGTTAGATAAATTAAAGCTGTATAGAGGCATAATAAAATTACACAGTTGTCGTAAAAATGTGACATTGGCCCTTATTTAACTACAGCTCTCAATCCCCGGGCTGAGAGAGAATCACTTTATGCAATAGGCCAATGTGTTCCTTGCGCTTGAAAAAGACAAATGGTAACACTGAATACACTAGTATATGAGTTTTACTTCAAAAGCATCAAATGATCACGATTGTTAAGCTGTTCAGAATATGGATTTTGCAGCTGAGGATTTGCAGTTTTTTTCTAACAATGAAAAAGCAATTGAGTTTGCGATGCCTGCTAAATTTGATGCTTTTCGTAAAAATTAAATGCAATGATATTGTTGTGATTTTTCTCTGTTTTCTTGTCATTTATCACTGCTGACAATTTTAGATTACTTTTCAATCCTTAATGCACATATAACACGTATGTTCATTCAGTTTTATTATCACATATAATTCCATTGTTTATCTTATCTTTACAGATCTGTTATGACATTGTGTCCAATTTCAATTCTGGAATTGTATTTAGTAATGCAGTTGTACAATGGTCTACTAATCAAAATTAATTATTGTCAAAGCCATCGGCATGTCTACCATGGGCTACAATTGACATTATTTTAATATTCTTACTCTATTGTTTTGTCATTAAATTCAGCCTGCATGAGCTGTTATTGTGTGATTTTGCTACACTGATAATATGTAATGCCATATCTATATACTAGACACAATTTTATTACTTTTTATTGATATACAAGTATAACGTTGGCAATAAACCACGTGATTATATCTATTGCTCAAGATTTGTTATAAAAAGCATAGCACCAACTCAATGATTAATATATGAAATTAATTCAATTACAACTAGATTATGGACCATAAAGTTTATTGTCATAAATCAAGTAAAATACAGATGATATCGAATAAAATAACAGAGGAAAAAATAATAGCTGACTCTTTCGAATACAATTTGGAAATATTCATGAAAAAATCCAAATAGCATATTTATTTTATCAATACATGTATTCGAAATACTTAATGGAAATTGTGCACAATGGAGACCAATCCACTTCAAACATTTATTTAAAGATACTAAGACAATGTGCAATACAGGTATTTCTAATTGTGTAAGAAAATGTCAACTTTGATTTCCAATTTTACATAAAAGAACTTAATATCACACATCAAAACTTATTGTTCTTTATTAACAAACTGGTCCTACTGAACAGGCTAGTAAATCATGTTTTATATAATGCAACATATAGCTAAGAATTTACATTAATACCCAATGAGTTTGCATATGGAAAGTCGGACTTAACTAATGACAAATGGATTTTTTATCAAATAAGATACGGCTAGGACACTGTTAAATCCCACGTGACAATTTAAACGCTATTTGTCTAAGCCGGTTTGTCAAATGACGCTATTAGATTTCCCAGCACGCAAAGTGGATTTTCGTGAAACTCTTTCAATTGTATTTTTTCCTCACTTTAACTGACATGTCGGTTCCAGTTATTGTTTATTAAGTACGAACGAGGAAAACGACACACAGAGACAAAGCTAAAATTTTGTTTATTTAAAACTGTAACAAAGTGTGAGAACAAATATCAACAAGAAAGAGCGACATTCAATAAAAACACCCCAACAGAAACTAGCAACCCAGGATCACCGGCAGAGAGACCAGCAGGTCACCAACTCAAACAGGAGAGCTGACAAAGTTGAAACACGGACGGTGCGTTATTATAAATAATTGAGTAAAAGAAATCATAGAAAAGCAACATATATACGAAGGAAGGTCATATATTAAAGCAGTTGCGTCAACTCTTTGTTTGGCTTGAAAGGCTGTATGAAACATTCATTGATTATGACCTTTTAATTTGAATATTAAATATTAAAAGGTCAATTTAAGATAATACATTTTGATAATTCATACTCGCTAAAATTTTAAATGCACTTGTCCGTTTTTTAATCAGAGGAATTACAGGGAAATTAAGAAAAAATGTACGGACCAAACGGAGAACAGTGTAAGTCAATTCTGTAAAAAGTACATACAGTGAAAATAAGAATGGTTGTAACTAATAAATCAAGTGAAAAACAGTTGTATTATATTTTCATGTTATTTAATACTTTAGTCTGATTCAAAATATGACGTTTACATTCATATTTTTTTGTTTTAATATATATTTACAAATCGATCGACCGTAAAATATGTTTCTTGTGTTTAAATTGTGCATATGTATAATATAAAACATGTTTGTGAGACTCCTCATTACTTTTTGCAAACGATTTAAAATATAAGCCATCCTTATTAAACTGTCAGGATCATGCTACCCCAAATTTCAGTAGACAATTTAAAATGTTATTGTAAATCTGTTAATATTATAGTGTCTGTTTACACAAATGCCCTCATTACGACCAATTTAATATACACAATTTATCTTAATTCGTTATTAGCAAATAATAATTAAACATATTTCATCGATGTCATTAACATGTTAAAATAACTGGTTGTTAACTTTGTCTAAAAACAGGGAAAGTGGAATGTCATTGGCCTTGTGATGAAGTACTCTAGAGATTACAGACGTCAAAGAAACTGAAAGTGTATGTCTAGACATGAACACTTACTATAAAGGTTTTTAAACACAGTAAACCTTTTTGTTTGGCTGTTTTTGCAAATATACGAAACTTTTTAAAAAAAAATTTTATTAAATTTCAAAAAGTTATCCTTTTTGGGGCGTGTAAAAAAGTAAATCTTCCCCTCGGGGGCCCAAAGCGGGATGCCCGTTTTGATGCTTTTTGTTTTTGTTTTAAAAACGACAACCCAAAATTGTAGTGCCCAAATTAACAGTTTTTTTTTTAAATTTTTTTGCAATTTTTGGGCCCAAAGTACAAAGACAATATAATCAAAACCCAATTAAGAAATTTTAAGCCATTTATCCCCCTTAATATGGGAAAATTTTTAAAAAACCAGCTTTTTCCCCGATTTAAATTTTCAAGTTTCTGAAAATCGTGTTAAAAATTTTTGGATTTTTTAGGATCAAAAGGGCAACTGTTAATAAATTGTTTTCAAAATCAGGTGAAATATGTCGCTCTTCTTTAATTTGCAATTGCTTTTATTGTTCCAGCTATATATACATTGACGCCACATATACTTTTTTCTCATTTATAATTGCAATTCTTCAAGTATTTGTTTATCTCACAATAAAGTTAACTATTTGTGATAAACCGTAGACATTTAAAGAGACTCCGCTGAGGTCAAACAGACTAAAGACATGACATTTACAAAGATCAAGTGAATTGTAAAATATGCAAAGCATAAACGTTATATATATATATATATATACGTAAATATATGTATATACGTTAAAGAATGATTCACAAGTTATTGGTCTGGACCTACATAAAATGAAAAAAAATCCAGTCCCGTCATGTCACAATCACCTCGGATGATTCCTTTAGAGACAAACGTCAAACAATGTTTGTACATTTATAAGGGATCTTTTGGGATGACGGTCAATCAAATAGATAACAGTTTAAATCAACTTAATGATTTGATTCATTTTTTTTTATATTTTTAAGCCATTTCAATAGCGATTCATAACGATCAGATTAATATGTAGGATGATAGTTTTGTGCAGACACATGTCTATAAAATACACGTGCTGTTATTGCGACTTTGAATACACGATGTGCCATGTGAAACGCTCTGTGTCATTAACCTCAAGACTGTCACGCCCTTTTCTTAATCGTTTACAAGTGTCACTTTAATAGTTAAGCACGGGAAACATTTTTAACACTTCGGCATCTTTTTCAACGTCTGTGTGAGTGTATGTTCAAGATTTGTACAACATTTGATTTAGCTTCGTAATTTCCAAATATTTCTTGATCAGGCACATTTTAAAACCCGGGGAGTTAACAGCTTTTTGCCTTTCAAAGACAGCTTGCAATTTTTTTGCAAAAAATTTGGATGCCCCGGGGATTGTTTTAAAGTAATTTCAATGCGTTTACAAGAGAGAAAATTTAAAAACCAATATTAAATTTTTAAAAGATATGCGGGAAAAAACATTTGATTTTTCAGAGAGTAAACTGTAGGGTTTTTTGGGGATATATTTTTTGGGAAATATTTTATTTGTGATAAAACTAATTTTTTTTAACTGGGTACTTTAAAGCTCACCCAAAGGGGTTTTCATAAATTTTTCTCCAAATTTTTGTCTTATTGGGATTAACTTGCGTGCATTTTTTTTTTTAAAAGGAAATTTGTGTTGTTTTATATTTTTGATGCATTAACTTCATACGTATCCGTCTTATTACAATATCCCATATCTGCGTGTTTTGTTTTTATAGGGAAACAATCTTAAAGTAAGTAGTAGATAAAAGGTAATGATGACATTCTTTGAACTTTCCTGAAACCTTTTTCATCATAATTCACCAAAAGTAATTTTACTATTTAAGACACCAATAATGACCTCATTTATTGAAAATTAATAGTCGGCTCATGGATTTTACGGCTCTATCGGACTTTCCGATCCGCGAATTTTTTTTTTCGGAAATAAAAAAAAACCGGAAATTAATATTCGCGAATATGTCCGACCTCTGCAAAACTCGAAAATTTGTATTCCCGAAATAAATTGGGTTACAGTAAATCTTGTTTTAGATTCAAGTTCAACTTGTTTACATACGAAATGCCCTAAAATTCATCCAAATAATTCTAAATTATTTGATTTCTAAAACTCTTCGTCTAGTTCCATGTTAAACATTTAAATTAAAAATTTCTAACAACCCATCGTATAATAAGATACATCTTGTCTACCACGAGGTTGAAAATCCCCATGTGGCAATTCAAATGCGTTTTGTCTAAGTCTATTTGGCAAATGACACTCTTAGGTTTCCCAGCACACAAATGGATTTTCCTAGAAATAACATAATTGTACTATTTTCTCGCTTAGATTGGCAAGTTGTTTACAGGCCTTGAAACATTTATTAGAATTATTGTTGTGCTTAGTGCAATCAGGCACAATGTTGCATAGCATGACGCGATGTTTATTATTGACAAAGAATTAATGTACGGAATGTATTATATTTACATTAGCATTATCAACTCTTACCATAATCTGTACCAAAGTGACATCACATTGAGCTTCTCTCGGTTTTTTTCTAGGCTCAAAATTGCTTAATAGGCAATTTTCGGCCTAATCGGGCATATTTTACTAAGCCATTTTGGGCCTATAAATGAAAATGACCATTACATGAAAATTATGCTAGAAAAGGCGTAATTAAAGTTATTAAAGTTATAACGATCATGTAGGGTGGTCTCTTGGCTATTCCGACGGCGATAATTTTGCCGGCGGCGAGGGTCGGAATCGGCCATATATGGAGTTATATCTATGAAAATGATCATTACATGAAAATTATGCTAGAAAAGGAGCTATTAAAGTGATTAAAGTTATAACGATCATGTAGGGTGGTCTCTTGGCTATTCAGACGGCGATAATTTTGCCGACGGCGAGGCTCGGAATCGGTCATAGAGGGAGTTCTATATATGAAAATGACCATTACATGAATATTATGCTAGAAAAGGTGCTAATTAAAGTGATTAAAGTTATAACGATCATGTAGGGTGGTCTCTTGGCTATTCCGACGGCGATAATTTTGCCGACGGCGAGGGTCGGAATCGGCCAGAGAGGGAGTTCTATATAATGAAAATGACCATTATGTCGGAAAAGGCGTTATAAAACGTTATAAAAGATGTTTGAACGATCATGTAGGGTGGTCTCTTGGCTATTTCGACGGTGATAATTTTGCCGACGGCGAGGGTCGGAATCGGCCATAGAGGGAGTTCTATATATGAAAACTGACCGCCGACTTGGGCTGAAATGATGCAATGAGCTATGTAAATGCCTTAGGTGGTTTAGTACCCTTATCTTAAGATAGGTACACAGAATGTGAACCTTGAGGCTCTCTATTGTGGTCGCTTTGTGTCCGGTCTGCTATTCGTCAAAGACGAGTTTTAACTCCGCCTACGACGGTCCTAAGCCCGTGATAAAAGGAGGAAGGTCGCAGCATGTGTACATTATCTCGCACATGCTTGCATAAAAACTCGTATTTATAGGAAGCACTAATGCCCAACATGACTAACTTTGTTAGCTCATCAGGTCAAGGGGCTGTTGCCGTAGAGTGTTTTTACTATGCTTGTTCTTGTCCCCCCGTCCGTTTCTTTTTCCTTGTTGAGTCACCTCACATTTGGCCTCTACAGTTTGTCCTGGAACAGGCACATTTAATCGGTCTTTATGTATCAGAGGCCCATTCTATCAATTATTCTTGCCCCCCCCCCCCGTCCTTTTTCTTTTTCCACAAATTAAAGTTTACTCACACCATGCAAGTGAATGTATTTTGGTCCATTATGCCTTATAGATCTAGTCCTTACCCTCCTTTTTTGTACTAAAGTTAATAAATAATAATAATAATTAATAATTAATATATATAGTAAGCTGGACTTGTATTACGGGTAAGCCGCCAGGCAAGATCCTAGCTATACTTCTTGCAATAAAGCCTTGTTAGTTGTTCAATCACCTTTCTTTGGTGATCTTCATCTTCCAGCCATGTTGCTTCTTAAAGAATAAAACGATCTTGGTGCCATTGGCATCTTCACATTCACACTGACTTTGCTGTCTCAATGAATAGAATGACTTGGGTGTCATTGGAATGTTTCAGTTTCTCTAGGAGGTCTTTAGCCTTGTTTTTCTGCCTAAGTTCCCCCATATCGAATGCCGTTTCAAACCTCGCGACTCTAGCAACTTCATCCTTCTGCTGGGCTAACCTCGCATAGGAGGTCTTTAGCCTTGTCCTTTTCCATCCTGCTTTACTGTCCCCTTTCTGACTTTCTCTCTTGTCTATCTTTCTGTCTTTCAAAAGTATTGGTTGTTTGTACCCACGTGGGAGAATGTCCATTTTCGTACTTAGATATTTTTTTCACTTTTTTGTAAGGTGATTAGAATGGCAAAGTACGGTGGCGGGATAGTCGCTCGAAGCGCTTATATCCCGCCGGGTAGAAGGGGAAATTCACCAAGAGGTCTACGTCCCCTTCTTTTCGCCGTGAAAATAACAGAGTCCGGTTGTTTGTACCCACGTTCGAGGTTGTACATTTTCGTCCTTTGAAATTTTTCTTAAAAGGCATTTTAGCGGGTCAATCCTTGAAATATACCCGAAAAGTGTAAATCGCTGCTTAATACGTTATATTTTCGGGTTGACTCGAATCATTTAAATAATCAAATACTTGCCTTTTTCATCTAAAAATTTTTATATTAACTTTTTTTAACAGTCATACAAACCCTTGGGTTTAAAAAAAAGGGTTTTTTTTAATATTAACTATCGCTAAACCCGGGAAAACACCCTTTTTAGACATTATTGTTTCAGTTAAAATTTTAATTTTCCCCGTTATGAATTTTACTTACACTTAAAAAATTAATTTTCTTTAAAAATATTTAAAAAAAAATTATAATTAAAAAGTTTTTAAAAGATTTTTTATTTTTTGTTTTTGGGGCTTAAGATTAAATTTTAATTTTTTTAAAAAAAAAAGAAATTTTAAGAGGGCGGGCCAAAAAATTAAATTTAAACTTTTTCGGTTTTTTTAAAAAATTATGAAAAAAAAATTTTCTTTTTATTTTTTTTTAAATATTTTAAAATTTTAAATGAAAATTTTCCGGAAAACCCCCAAAAATCTTTTTCGTAAAACCTGAACAACTCTTAAAATTTTTAAAAAAAAATTTGTTAAATTTCCTAAAATTTTGGGCCCCTTTTAACAAGAGGGCATTTTGACTTTTTTTTTAAAATTAAATTTTTAAAAAGGTTTTTTTTTCCTTTTTCTTTAGGTTTTATTTTTTTCTCCCATTGATTTAATTTTTAATAAAGTATTTTATTTTAATGCGATGTTTCCATATAAGGCATTTTAGCGGGTCATCCCTTGAAATATACCCGAAAAGTGTAAATCGCTGCGTAATACCGTTATATTTAGTTTTAAAACGTGCCTATGTGTATTATTTAAACGTTCTATATTATATAATAAAAACCAACGAGCAATAGAAAAGGGAAGACGGACAAAACCCCACCAGTTAAAACCCCACCACTCAAAATTTTATAGAGTGGACAAAACCCCACCACTAAATTTTATAGAGTGGACAAAACCCCACCACTAAATTTCACAGAGTGGACAAAACCCCACCACTTATTGGGCAAGATTTGATGAAGTATAATATATATAATACACACATTTTTTTCACATTTTATTTTTTAATTTCAATATAACATTTGTGTAATATAAGAATGAACAATTTTATTAACAATGCATGTACATCTTGCATGTGCAATATGCAAAAAAGGTGTTACAAACTGTACACAAAAAACTTAATCCTAATCCCTGAAGAACAAAACAGATTATTTATTGATGTTTTGATTGCAAAAAGGTGTTACAAACTGTAACTCCTTATTGATGAGTTGTTCACACATTATTTTGAGTTTCTGCTGATGCACAATTGTTTGTTTTTTAACATGTTTACAAGAAAGTTTTGTCCACTCTATAAAACTGAAGTGGTGGGGTTTTGTCCACTCTGTAAAATTTAGTGGTGGGGTTTTGTCCACTCTATGAAATGTAGAGGTGGGGTTTTGTCCACTCTATAAAATTTTGAGTGGTGGGGTTTTAACTGGTGGGGTTTTGTCCTACATTCATAGAAAAGCTATAAGTCTATAACCTAAGCCCCTACCATAATTTTCTAGTATATTTAATAGTGTGAAATGTTTTACCCTAGTATTTTGCTATATATCTAAACAATTAACAACAAATAACTCGTAAAACATTTGTATGAATATAATATGAACCTTTATGAAAGATCTATTTATCGTTAGAAGGGGGCTAGACCGACCCTTCGCACCGCCGCGATTTCCCCTTCTACCTGGCTGAATTTCATCGCCGCGACCGTTCGCCTTACGCCGCTGTACTTAGTCATTTTCACGGCAAAAAGAAGCGGGTAAACGGAGCTGTCGTCCCGTATCGATTTGCCCTTCTTCCCGGCGTAATTTTCATTCATCGAGCGCTCGCTTTAT
Source organism: Ruditapes philippinarum (assembly GCF_026571515.1). Classification (NCBI taxonomy): domain Eukaryota; kingdom Metazoa; phylum Mollusca; class Bivalvia; order Venerida; family Veneridae; genus Ruditapes; species Ruditapes philippinarum. Next base: position 64,311 of record NW_026863538.1, read on the forward strand.
TCGCTGCCGCGGCTGAAACAATGTCCCTACGTATTTTGCTTGTAATTTATTTAATTTTTATTCGATTTCTTTGAATAAACTCTTAAAACGTGCCCATATGTAATATCTTTATATACTTAATACTTTTGATATTAATTTATAAATGTGATGAATAATTTGAAATATCCTACCCTTGTGTTATACGATTTTACTTTTATACAATTCGCTAAGTTTAATTTATATATTTAATTAATTAATGTGCATTCTATTTCTTTGAATAAACTCTTAAAACGTTGCCCATGTGAAATATATTTATGTATTTGAAAATATCTTTAATATTATTTTATAAATGTGATGAATAATTTAAATTATCCTATCCTTGTGTTATAATATATTATTTTTATATAATTCGTAAAGTTTTATTTATATATTTAATTAATTAATGTGCATTCTATTTCTTTGAATATATAATAATTATCTTATGAACGGAATGCATAATTTGAATTAAGTTGAAATGTCTTATCCATTTGCTATATAATATTTTACTTTTTATATAATTTATAAACTTTTATTTATTTTTAAGTTACAAAAACACTTTTTTTCATCTTGCCCCCTTGCAAATTCCAGAAATTCCTGTGTATTGGCCAGGTAAGTCACCCAGGCTGACACCCGGGGAATTCACCGGTAAATACACAGAGTTTTGGTGAATTTATTAGGGGGCAGGAGGGAGGAAGCTGGCTTCCTGCATCCTGCCCCCCTAATAAATTCCTCAAATACCCGTGAAAATGCCATAATTTCTCTGTATATATGCTGGCGATTTTTTTATGAAAATCATTGCTTTATTGCATCTTAAACTGTTTACAGTTTAGCTACTTTCAAGTTTTTCAAAGTGTTCTTTGGATTATCTTCTTTAATTTTTTTTAAATTGTGTTTATTAATTTTTTATTGTGTATTCCTTGGATTAATTAACATTAATCTTCTTCGATTTTGCATAATAATTTCAATTAAATTGTGATTATTTAGTTGTGAAAGTTTGTGAAGACATAAAGAATCAAGCATCATGAATACGTAAGTGTTAATTATTTTTTTAAAATCTATGCATTATTTACTATTTATTTTTCTTCTGTGATAACACTTTTATATAGAAGTTAAATGAACAGTAATTATGTATAGATTAAAGTTTACAATATACAGTGCTTGAAATTATTTCATAAAACTGTCGATTTGCTAAGCATATTAAATTAAAAACATTATTTTCCATTAGAAAGGTATTACTTTTAAGAAACTTAAATTGAAATTCGATTGGTTTTAAAAAAGGAAGGCGTTAACTTAATATATATATTTTCCATAAGAAAGGTGTTTAAAATTCTGTATAGAAACTAAATTGCAATTCGATTGGTTTAAATAAATGAAGGTGTTAACTTTTATTAGAATACCACAATTCGATTGGTTTAAAAGATAATTACAAGCACTAAATATATTATAGTACAAACTTTAGAGATGTTTCTATAGATAAGAACGAAAATTTAAACTATTGAACCCCTGTATTTTGTCTGTATCCAGTTCATTTTTTATTCGATTTCATTGAAAAATGTTTTAAAACGTACCTATGTTTAATGTTATAACGTTCATGAATTGTTTATTGATATAATCTTACAAATGAAACGAATATATTTAAATATTCTATCCCTGAACCAAAATTTACGCCGACTTTTTGTTTCTTTTAATCGGTTTATTTGATGTAATTTCTTTAAACGGCATCATATCATAATAAGAAATAGCTTAAAATGTGCGTATGATTATTCCAAAGAAAATAATGTTTGTTTAAATAATATCCAACTAGAAATGCTAAGTCTATACCCAGAAAACCTAGGCCCATGCCCGAATTTTATTATTTTTTTAAAAGTTTCAAAATTTTCACCCCTGTATTTTGTCTGTATCTAATTCATTTTTTATTCGATTTCATTGAAAATTGTTTTAAAACGTACCTATGTTTAATGTTATAACGTTCATGAAATGTTTATTTATATTATCTTACAAATGAAACGAATTTATTGAAATATCCTATCCCTGAACCATAATTTACGCCGACTTTTTGTTTCTTTTTAATCGGTTTATTTGATGTAATTTCTTTAAACGGCATCATATCATAATAAGAAATAGCTTAAAATGTGCGTATGATTATTCCAAAGAAAATAATGTTTGTTTAAATAATATCCAACTAGAAATGCTAAGTCTATACCCAGAAAACCTAGGCCCATGCCCGAATTTTATTATTTTTTTAAAAGTTTCAAAATTTTCACCCCTGTATTTTGTCTGTATCTAATTCATTTTTTATTCGATTTCATTGAAAATTGTTTTAAAACGTACCTATGTTTAATGTTATAACAATTGAAGGTTCACTAGTTAGGTTTTCGTTCTTTCCTTGCGAGTTGCAAGGTATTTAGATGGTAACCCCTTATTTCAGTGCGTCAAAGAGATCTTGCCCCGTTTGCAGAGGAGAATATGCGAGGTTAGCCCAGCACTTGCAATTTAAGCATAGGCTCATTGGATCCGACTGCCACTCCGCATTGAAGGATGAAAAGGAAAGAGTCGCGAAATGTCCAACGGCATTCGATATGGATGACTTACGTAAGAGATTTCCATCAAATTTCCGGATGATTGCCATGTTCTTAGCGGAGAGAAATTTCGCTATGTTTGAGAGAGTAGCGCCAGCTGTTAAGCAGCCAGTACAACACCTCTCTGTGGATGACATTAAGAAAAGTATTGCTCAGACATAACCGAGCGAATCCCGAAGTTCCACTGCTCCGAAACCGGCATACCCTGCTACGCCTGATATTGTTCGGCCTGAACCGCCTTCATCAACATGTGCCACTGCTCCTGAACCGGAAACGATGGAAGTAGAGGATTGTCCCATCAATCAACCAACGACTGAGCCTGACGTCGAAAGTTCGCCAATGGTCAATGAATCTCCGTTTGCCTGTACAGCGTCCACTTCATCTGTGTCTGCCTGTACCGCGCCCGCATATGAGACAGAATCCGAGCCTGAGTATGACGAGCGATTGTCTTTCTCGCCACTTCGTAAAAGTCCGAGAACGCCGAAACGACTATCGTTAGATAGTAATGGATCCGAGGTAGCGCCTCCGACAAGAAAGAGGCCGGTAGCCGCTATATTGAGTAGCAGCAGTGAGGACGATGAAGAATCTAACAAGGGCATTGAGAGTAAACCAAGTACACGTGCTGTATTCGAAGAGCGTTACAAGATCGTCGGAATGTATATTAGTCCAAAGAGCGCAAAACTCACTTTGAAACGATTGAATATATACAATGGCAAAAACAGTAAGAGAGTGTGTGTCTATGCAATAATCTAACATTCGGAAACTATAATATTGAAGATGGCTCATGGGAAGGCTTGCACCGGTGTGCATTGCCGGAACAAAGCTTTCGGACATAATAAAGTGAAATATTGTTATGGGGATGGCAAAAACTGTGAGAGTGTGTCTGTCTATGCAATAACCTAACATTCGGAAACTAAACTATTGAAGATTGCTCATTGGAAGGTATGCACCGGTGTACATATGCCGGAACAGAGCCTTCGGACATAATAAAGTGAAAGATTGTTATGGGGATGGCAAAAAACAGTGAGAGTGTGTATGTCTATGCAGTAACCTAACATTCGGAAGCTAAAATATTGAAGATGGCTCATGGGAAGGCTTGCACCGGTTTGCATATGCCCGAACAGAGCTTTCGGACATAATAAAGTGAAAAATTGTTATGGGGATGGCAAAAACTGTGAGAGTGTGTCTGTCTATGCAATAACCTAACATTCGGAAACTAAACTATTGAAGATTGCTCATGGGAAGGCTTGCACTGCTGTGCATATGCCCGAACAGAGCTTTCGGACATAATAAAGTGAAAGATTGTTATGGGGATGGCAAAACAGTGAGAGTGTGTGTCTATACAATAACCTGACATTCGAAAAATAAAATATTGAAGATTGCTCATGGGAAGGCTTGCACCGGTGTGCATATGCCCAAACAGAGCTTTGGGACATAATAAAGTGAAAAATTGTTATGGGGATGGCAAAAAACAGTGAGAGTGTGAATGTCTATGCAGTAACCTAACATTCGGAAGCTAAAACATTGAAGATGGCTCATGGGAAGGCTTGCACCGGTGTGCATATGCCCGAACAGAGCTTTCGGACATAATAAAGTGAAAGATTGTTATGGGGATGGCAAAAACTGTGAGAGTGTGTCTGTCTATGCAATAACCTAACAGTCGGAAACTAAACTATTGAAGATTGCTCATGGGAAGGCTTGCACCGGTGTGCATATGCCCGAACAGAGCTTTCGGACATAATAAAGTGAAAGATTGTTATGGGGATGGCAAAAACAGTGAGAGTGTGAATGTCTATGCAATAACCTGACATTCGGAAACTAAAATATTGAAGATGGCTCATGGGAAGGCTTGCACCGGTGTGCATATGCCCGAACAGAGCTTTCGGACATAATAAAGTGAAAGATTGTTATGGGGATGGCAAAAACAGTGAGAGTGTGAATGTCTATGCAATAACCTAACATTCGGAAACTAAACTATTGAAGATGGCTCATGGGAAGGCTTGCGCCGGTGTGCATAAGCCAGAAAAGAGCTTTCGGACATAATAAAGTGAAAGATTGTAATGGGGATGGTATAGACAATGTATGAGAGTGGTCTACGATAGGGCGGCCTCCTCGTGGCGTAGACTGGAAACGTCTCTTTCTATGAAAGAGGCGGCTAACAGCCCTAAATGAACATGATCGATATTTTTTTAGTACACCTGTTTCTTGAACTGGACGTAATTCTATTAAACGGCATTGTATCGTATTGAAATTATGCTTAAAATGTGCGTATGGATGTCCTGTAAACAATGATGTATTTTTTATTGATATTTAACAATGAATTTTAAAGCAATGCCCCAAAAACCTACCCCCTACCCTGATTTTCGATTTTTTTTAAAGAACTTTTACCCATAATTTTTGCTCGTAAATAATTTATTTTTCTTTCGATTTCTTAGAAAATAGTCTTAAAATGTGCCCATGTTTAATATATTTACGTATAAGAAAAGTTTTTTAATATTATTTTATGAATATGGTGAATAATTTGAAACATCCTACCCCTGTACCCTAATTTTCGCCTATTTTTCATGTTTATACATCGGTTTCTAAGACGTAATTGTATTAACCGGCATCGTATCTTGATAATAATACGCTTAAAACGTGCGTATGGATATTATGTAAACATTGATGCATGTTTTATTAATGTGCAACTAATACTTTTAAAGCTATAGACCGAAAACCTAACCCCATACCTATATTTTTGTCTATTTTCTTTTTTTTTACATCGGTTTCTTGGATTTTATTCCATCAAAAGGCATTGTATCTTCACAAAATTACGCTTAAAATGTGCGTATAGATGTTCTGTAAACAATGATGTATTATTTATTAATATTCAACAATGAATTAAAGCAATGCCCCGAAAACCTACCGCCCTACCCAGATTTTCGTCTTTTTTCAAGAGTTTGAGAATTTTTACCTATAATTTTTGCTTGTAAAATATTTATTTTTAGGAATAATCTAATGATTTATACATCAATTTGAAGGTAATTCAATTTCCTAATTGAAAATGTAAATTTGCATTAATAAATATTGATTTTGTAGCCTCATTTTACAATTATGTTACCCCTACCCCATGTCGCTACAGCTCAAATTAAGGTTTGTATTGGCAAAAAAATATTACAAAACAATAGACCAATCAAAAATGAAGACAACCATACCAATTTTATTGTATTTTATTACATTTATTATTTCATATTTACGTCGGATGCATACCCGAGGGTAATTTCGAATATCCGAAGCAAAATTTCTACCGGCCATAACTTCTGTACTTATAGAAATATTTTATTGAAATTTTGCATGCATACAAAGATTTATTAGACACATCATCACATGATTTTTTTAATATTGTATCAGTACTTTTTTATGACGTATCAGATTTCTAGGCAATTAATTGCTTATCGGGCATTTCTGAGAATTTCATATCGGGTCAACAAAAAAAATTCTTCGAAAAATTTAAATTTCATATTCGGATTCCTCATGCCCTAAAACATAAAAAAAAAATAAAAAAAAAATTAAGCCTAAGAAAAATCGAGAGGACCATTTCCAAATTTAGAGAGACCCTGTTGCCTAAAAACTGTCTTTTAACGGGTATTGCTTCACCGTTTTTGGTTCGGTGCCTTCTGCGTGTCCTGTCGTTGTGGCTAGATTGTGTTGGAAGGCTGCGTTCTGTGAACATCGCCCTGCCTTGTTGAACTTTGTTCTTATTTATTTATTTTTGATTGATTGATTTTTTTTTAAATAAATTGTCGCTAGATATAAAACAACAGATATCATAATAATGTAAGTGTCCTTAAAATACACTGATTAAAACATAATTGAATAGTTGTTCAAAACTTGATATAAAATATGATCAATGAAAGGTCGTGTTTTATTTTTCATCTACTTTTACCTGGATTCACGATTTGAAAATGGGGATAATTGTATGAACGAATATTGTCGTTTTACTGTCTGAAGACATATTTAATATTATAATTAAACTTTAACAAATTGCCCCAAAATTCTTTGTTCTATTCTTATCCTTTTGGATGATTGATTGCAATACTTTAACTAATTTAACTAAAATGTTGATCAACTTTGAAAGAGATTATTATAAAACATATGATAGTTATAATCTTTCATTATTTGTATATTTAAATTTTCATAATTAGTTATGCAGAAGTAATTTAGTTCGATTGTTTAGGAACATATAGCCCTATAGTCACATACGGAAACACTTATTACTACGCATTAAATGTAAATTTTCTAACTCAATCAACGACTTGTCCTTTACTTGTTTTAACCTTCTTGGCTAGCAATCCTTGGATTACTAGTTCGGAGCAATTACTTCTAGGCTATGCATCAAGCAATTCTATTAATATTGATAATACGTTTGTAAATTATCTAGATATTAATCATGAACTATTAATTCAAAAGTAATCAAGCAATGCATATCTTGAAATTCTTATTTAAAACTACTTATTCAAAACGATACGGATGCTCTGAGACAATAACGGATAGAAATAGAACAAATAATTTTAGGCAGTTGGGAAAAGTATTGCAATCAAATATCCCAAAGGATAAAAATAGAACAAAGAATTAATGGGGTAATTGGTTAAAGTATTGCAAACACTCATCCAAAAGGATAAAAATAGTACATAGAATTTTTGGGGCAATTGGCTAAAGTTTAATTATATCAAACATGTCTTAAGACAGTAAAATATCAATATTCTTTCATACCATTTTTACCATTTCAAATCGTGAATACAGGTAAAAGTAGGTGAAAAACAAAACACGACCTTTCACTGATCATATATAAGTTTAGTTTTGATCATCTATTCAATTATGTTTTAATAAAGGTTTTGGAAGTACACTTACATATGTTTTGTTTTATATCTCTCAACACTTTACCTAAAAGCTACATAATAAGAGTTTCCTGGTTTTTCTATGGTTTACTTCCAAACACCATTAAAGTAGCAAAGAATGTACTTTAAAATTAGCCTTTGTCTTTGACATAATTTCAACATCTTAGTAAATGTTCTGAAAATGAGTTGTAAAAACGCTGTAAGGCTTTTTGTACTTCCGGACACATGAAAATTTTATAGATACAAGTTTACTCTAGATATCGGACATTTCTATCATAGCAAAGTATTTGCGTCCTCTGTCGAGGAAAAAGTACTGATGAAAAGTAACAAACAGAAATGTATCCTCCACAAAGCAAAACAACAATCAATGAATCATTCAATCAAAAAATGAATGAATTTATAAGTCAGTTCAATTAGTCAATTCAATGAATAGATCAAAAATACAACAATCAATCAATTAATAAAAAATAAATGAATAAATAATAATAAAGTTCAACAAGGCTGGGCGCTGTTCACAGAACGCAGCCATTCCAACACAACCTACCCATACCGACAGGACACACAGAAGGCATCGAACCAAGAAAGATGAAGCAATACCCGTTGAAAGACACACAGTTTTTAGGCGTGGTGTCACTTTTGGTACAGATTATGCTAAGAGTTTTTACTTTTATAGCAAAGATTATGATAATGTAAATATACAATACATTCATTACATCAATTATTTTTCGCCGATAATAAACACAGAGTCATGCTATGAACAATTACATTCGTGAGCAACATTTTGCCTGAATGCACGTAGCATTACAATGATTCTAATAAATGTTTCGAGGCCTGTAAACAACTTGCCAATCTAAGCGAGAAAAAAGTACAATTACATCATTTCTAGGAAAATCCATTTTGCGTGCTGGGAAACCTAAGAGCGTTATTTGCCAAACAGGTTTAGACGAAAAGCATTTGAATTGCCACCTGGGGATTTTCAACCTCGTGATTGAAATCTTGTATCTCATTATACGATGTGTTTGAAAGAAACCTTTCATTTAAATGTTTAACTCTGAGCTAGGCGTATTTGAAACAAATATTTGGATTACTTTGCGCAATTTGTTATTGAAATAAAAAGCATTCACAAAACGGAAACAAATAAACAACATTATAATCAAATCATCAGTTTGATTATAAAAGTTTCCTATTTAGTTGACCGTGTTCCAAAATTACCATTTTCCTTTTTCTTCAAATCATTTAAATGTATAGAAATTCATTATTTTCTAGATGTTACACCAAACAGCGAGTTGATTGCGACAATTTTCAACTAAAATCCCTAAGGAATAAGACAATTTGTATGTGTTAGTCTTGATTCCAAGTTCAAGGATAGTCATTGTCATATACTTGAAAATTGTACAGTCAGATCAATATGTAGTTATCATAAATCTGAAGGATGAATAAAAATTATACATTTTGGCTTAGTATACTTGTCATGAAAGTCTTTTGCTTTTGAAACACACCCGCATTCCTAGGATATGGTTTTGGACGTATATGTTTTGAATTAAAAAAAATCCTCTATAGTGTTCTTGACATGAAGGGACTGGAAATATTTTTTTATTTCATGTAGGTCTGGACCAATTACTTGTGTGCATATTTTCAGAATCATTCCTCTAGAATAATCAATTTTATTGTGCAAAATTACCCATCAAAAAAGATGAAGATATTTGCTCTAATCAAGCTAAGAATGGCACAGAGTTGATATCCAATTACATTTTGAGTAAATATCATCATTATGCTTTGCATATTTTACACTTCACTTTATCTTTGTACATTTTATGTCTTTTGGCTTTTTAACCTTTAAATATCTACAGTTGTAGAAGATTTAACTATATTATGAGATGGACAAAATTTACTTGTAAAATTATAATTATACATAAGGAAATAAGAATATATAGCATCAATGTATTATTATATAGCTTTAAAAAATAAAAGCAATTGCAAGTTAAAGAAAAGCGATATACTAAAGCTAGTTTTTGGAATGTATTGACAGTTGACCGTAGATGCGATTAGGCAATTGAAACATTACCCAAGGAAGCATGTATGAATGTCTATTAAGAAAGAGGTGACATAATTGTGATTTGCATTCTATTTTTCTGGTAGAAATCAAATGACATGATGCATAAAATTAAAAAAGAAAACTATTAAGATGAAATGCACTACAACATGTTTGATTGTTGAACACAGACTAAAAACAGTAAGTCACAAGTACCGCAACATAATGGCCCAGAAGCGCACCGTTACATAATTGAAACGACAAAAATGGATATAGTGCGCAACAATAAATGTTTTTAAAACTGTCCGTTAACATTGCAAACACACAGACAAGACAGAAAATGGTCATTGTATTGCAAAATAATTACATTAAGTGTTCATGTCCAGACATACAATTCAGTTCCATGATGTCAGTAATCTCTAAAAAAAACTTCATCACTAGGTCAATGACATTCCATGCTCCTTTTATTCAGATAACATTTAACTTTAAATCAAATTATTCCAACCTGTTATTGTTTGATATGATTTATCAGTTACAATCACCGTATTTCAACTGTATGTACTTAATTTTCTTTATTTGGCACTCTATGTCCTATGTTTTATATAGTTTTACGCAATTTATATAACATTATCTTAATGGCAGACAACGGAACTTACGACAAATGTTATTTTTTATTATTAATTAACATTAATTATATATTATTCATTCAGGTTAATTACATATGATTTATAAAGGTCAACAACACGTATGGTCACTGACGTCAAATTATTGTTTTAAGAAATACCTCTTAGCCTGCATCTATCTATGGAACCAGTGCAGACCAAGATTAGTCGGCATAACCATGGCTCCTGATCATGGTCTGTACTGTTACCTTCTGAGTCAGTAATTATACTGAAATTTCTTCCCTAAACAAACGACGAATGCTTTTGTCCAGATAGAAAAATGGAAAAGTCTTTTAAAGATATTTAGCATGTTGAAAGTTGAGTAAGCCGTTTATGAAATGCTATAACGTACATTAACAGCAGAAGAAAAATGTACTTAAAAAATCAAGAAGAGATGTCATACAGATTTATATAAAGTAGGTGATTATGTTTTTTATCTCAGAGGAGAAAAAATAATAAACGACATTGACATGTTAGCCATAGAGAGCAAAAAAAGCAAACTAAACGTAAAAGAATAAATAACAGTAGGGACTTGTGTGAAACTAACTGTGATTTGGAAACCGAAGATGTAACAATGCTGTCTGATATTTATTTAGATGGAAAACGAAATGGTGTTAGTGACCGTCTTTATTTGTAACTGCTTATTGAATAATATTTTAGAATTAGCTGCCCGACATACAGACAATTGATAAGCAATTGCTATAGAAAAGTGAGCTAATTAAAGATAGATTTTTAACTGAATCTTAAATGACAGAATTGTATACTCTAACTAAATATGTATTGTATTGTGCTATCAATGGATACAATCTGCATTGGCGATAATTATGTGGTTCGGCTAAATTACTAAAGTCATATCTTTATCGACACAAATCTATTATAATACTAAAATATAACGTATCAAATAAACCACGTGACTGAATTATTGTATATACACGCCATTCAAACGTTTGTACTAGCTCACCTCAGTACAAACTAGAATATTGACCATATAACTTGTTGTCATAAAGCAAGAAAATACCAATGATATCAAATCAAGATTATCTACAAGTTGATTAAAAAATCAAGCTGACTCTTTTAAACACAATGCATTTACGTTTTTGAACAATTTGTATTGACTGAATACAGATGAAAGAGATGTTCATAAAAATGAATATTGTCAATAACACGTGTACTTTGTTCTAATTTGAGTTTTCATTTTGATACTTACTTTATACAAACTTAAATATGGTGAATTGTGTGAGAAGTTATAAGTTTAACGACACTTACGAATTCGTTCCTTGAAGCATTCATTACTATGAAATGAATGTAAATTATTTTGATCCCTAACGGATGTCATCCCATGCAGTGCAGTAAGCAATCATTCGATTGCTAATTCATCGCGTTAACTTTTTGTCAACGCAGCTAGCATTTGCTATTATCACTGTTAACAATTTTGTTAAAAACCTTGAAATTTATGGAAAATACTAAAGATAATCAAGCAGCACAATGAACCCATCGTCTTATTTATTTTGGTTAACATTCTAAGTACACTTATTGATTTGTTTCATATCCAGCAGCACTTTATCACGCAAATTCAAAATAACACTTTCCTAATACATTGTGTATATATATCTTTGGTTTCCTCATAAACACTATTGAAATTAACAAATTGTACTTTAGCTTTTGTCTTGACATACTCTCAACCACTAAGTAAACGTTTTGAAAAAAAAGATATAAAAATGCTATTAGGCTGTTTGTACTTAAAAGATAGGAAGTTGGATATTTATAGGAGAGTATTTGCCAAAGTTTACAGTCAAAAAGTGAAAACATAGAAACAAATAGAGTAGAAAATGATATGCCTTATTCAAAAATGCGTACACTTAGTGGGTTTCAAAAGATTGTTTTAAGAAGTGCTTCGACTAAAAATTCCTAGGCCGAGTATACAGGGCTGGGAATCAAAACTGCGTCGTATCCTACAAAATGTTAACAAACGCCGCCATCTTGGAACGAAAAATGTATGTTTTTGTTTATAGCTGTTTTTGTTGAAATGACTGAAAACAAGATATATGTATTAACACGCTACACTATTTTCCGCTTCGTTCGGTATATGTTGCTTGCACAACTATTTTGTAAAACAAAAGTTATAGCGAACTTGCAACTCGAAGCGGGGCAGAATTTTTATGAAAGTGTGTGGATACGACGCAGTTCATATTGCTTTATCTATCGTTTTTTCCTTCAAATCAATTATATACTCGTTTTTAGAATTCACCATAAACTTCAAAACAAAATTTTGCATAATTAACTAATTTTTCATTTAAAAGAGATGTTTATTTTCCAAGAATATAATGATTTTTACGAAATGATACGACGCAGTTGAAAATAAAATATGATACGACGCAGTTGTATTTTCATTGCAGGTTGAATATTGGTTAAACTGTTTAAATTATGTGCTAGGTTTGCTAATAACGTCCAACAACATTTCTTGTTTACAACTTTACTCAAAAGCAGAGGTCACACATTGGTTCGATAAAAATGGAAATGTAATACAATTCTATTAAGGCTGCATTTTTCGGTCGCATTTTAGTACTAATCATAAGCATCTACAAATTCCGAAAAGCTGTATCAAATTTAATATACACTACATTGAAACACGTGATCGCACACCCATATGACAGCGTGTTCTAGTGTTGCCTTAGCATGCTTATAAACTTGTTCCCGTGAGTTCGACATGGGAGTGATTACTATTTTTGATACAAAATTAAATATTCCAGTGTAACCTCTCCTGGACCCTGTATTAATCAGGAATGACAAAAAACAAAAGAGAAAGAATTACAAATTTTGAAAAGGTCTCTCGCTATCGGGAATGCGCAAATTGCATGCCTACCTTTGTTACTTGTAATTAGCAATAATTTCCGTCAATTCCGTTATTACTTATGTCTTTTACGTGCCGATTTTATTGTATTCATTTTCTTAATAAACGATGAGAACAGATGAGCTTTATTATTTGAAACTGAACATTAAATTTTTAAAATTATATTATAACTGGTTAAGCTACATTTTTTTTGCAAGTAGGTTATGCGTTCCGTTTAGTTATTTTATGTTCAGCGCCGCGGAACTTTACCCCTGATTTTGTCGTATTGCGTTTCTTTATCGCCGATGAGAAAAGGTCTACGGAATGTATTTTCTATATTTGCACTTATAATTATCATAATGATTCTTCTCCATCACAAAACTTGAAATTTTCAAAATCGAGTTACATATAATACAACTACAAATTATTTTGTTAAAAAGGTGTCCGTTTTGCAAAGGTATTTTACGCTATGCAACGATAAATTTGATACAGATATAGGCAGACATGATCTTTCAACAGTATTGAAGAATTATTTAGTTTTCACAATATTGAACAGAAAATTTAGGTCAGATTATCGTATCGAATTTTCAACAGACTAGAGACATGACATCTTAACAAACCTTCATACTAAAGTGTGATTTTTATTTGATAATGAATTGCCTGAAAACTTAAACAAAAGTTTTCAGAAAATGACTTCACAGAGGATTACCCCCTGTTTACATTGAAAATTTCTCTGCTAGTCAAACCGAAATAAGAAATTTAAATTTTATTCTCTTTATAATTAATTCAAATATTTATAATCTTAAAACTTCACGCCAGAAGTTAATATAAAAAAGCTGCTTATTTGTACAGCTGACCTTAACAAATTTTGTTGAAAAAACAAATCGGAAAGATGTGTCCTACCGAGGCCGAGCTGTTTATGTTTACTGAATTCAAATCACTTGAACTGAACTGCTATGAATTCGAAAACCACCAGGGACTTTTTATTCTTTCGTGTGGAAAACCTATCAAGCTAGTTTCAAAATGTCGATGGTTCTCTGCAGGTACAACATTTTGCCTGATATAATGCACAAAGGCGCACCTGAGGTCATCGCCCCTAGTAAAGCTAATGTGTAGAGTGAAAGTTTGAAAAGAAACCACAAAAAGCAGTCATTACCCAGAACATGCAGAACCACAGTTAACTTAGAGCGTAGCTAGCCAAAATGAATTCAAGTAAATAGATTTCTACAGTTTTTTTTGCGAAAGAAATTAGGGATAATATTGAACATACAGGAAAATATAAGAAATTATTTCAGATATTATGATCAATAAGGTAACATGTTCATGTTTAACTGAAAAGTAGCTTCCGCAATGTCACTTTCAAGTTAAATGTCATATTTGACATGACACATTGTATTCTAAATAATCAAAAGCAACAGAACATTGTTATACACCGCAAATGATCTGGTTTTTTTATCTAGCGCAAGTGATTATTCCATAAAATAGAAATATATTGCCAAAATTATCCCTGTTGAAAAGACTGCCAAAATACAACTGCGTCGTATCATTCCGTAAAAATCACGATTTTCTTGGAAAATAAACATCTCTTTTTAATGAAATTTTAGTAAATGATGCAAAATTATATTTCGAAGTTTATGGTGAACTCTGAAACAAATATATAATTGATTTGAAGGAAAAACCGATGGATAAAGCAATATGAACTGCGTCGTATCCACACATTTTCATAAAAACACTGCCCCGCTTCGAGTTGCAAGTTCGCTATAACTTTTGTTTTACAAAATAGTTGTGCAAGCAACATATACCGAACGAAGCAGAAAATAGTGTAGCGTGTTAATACATATATCTTGTTTTCAGTCGTTTCCAACAATAAAAGTTATAAACAAAAACATACGTTTTTCGTTCCAAGATGGCGGCGTTTGTTTACATTTTGTAGGATACGACGCAGGTTTGATTCCCAGACCTAGTATAGAGAGACAGGTATCTAAATCACGGGACACCAAATCCTGTAATTCGAGTGTCGCTTGAATTGCAGACATAAATTGATACCAGGGAGTCATGTACAATATTTTGCAAATTGAACTCTTGAAGGTGAAATGCTGAGTACATCTGTACTTCTTTATTGATACCAAATCCTGTAATGTGAGTGTCGCTTAAATTGACGATATATAAAATGATACCAGCGGTTCATTTACAATATTTTGCACATTGAAAGGGTAAGTATATGCACTTATTCGTTGATCAAAATTAAAGCACTGTAGCTTTTTGTGGCGTGATTTATTTTATTTCATCTCCGAAAATGTAATCCCTGTGCGTAGTTTTTATGACAGAATACCCGTTGAAAGAAAATGTTTAGTAGTGTTTAGTATTGCTTTGGAGAGTTACGATTATTGAACAGGTAGTTTTGTTACAGCACTGCTAATGGTTATATCACAATAAAATGAGCTTATATACGTTTGTCAAGGACAATAGGCATTGAGTCCGGCTAGTATACAAAATGCTCACCCGCGAGCAACAGTATATGACTGAATATACCTAACGTTACAACGACTCTGCTAAATGTTTCGAGGACTGTGAACAACTTGTCAATCTAAACGAAAAAACAGTGCAATTACATTATTTCTAAGAAAACCCATTTTGCGTGCTGGGAAACCTAAGAGCGTTATCTGCCAAACAGGTTTAGACACAAAGTAATTGATTTGCCACATGGGGTTATTCATGTTGTTGTGATGTTTTGTGATGTCTGCCTTGTTGGATTGTCGTTTACGGTAGGTATTTTCTCACCACCCCTCCCATGTTTTACCCCAACCCCTTTCACCCCTTTTCACACTTACAGTCCTTATCCCTTTCATTCCAATATGGGCCCGTTTTAGTTTATATTATTTCATATATGTCCCTCTCCTTTCGCCGCCCTTATGTCCACTCCAGGTTTTTGTTAGGTGTCTTATGGGTGCCCTTCTTGGGTGTACTACGTCCTGTCAACGTTGCCTTTACCTTGTTGATCTTTATTCATGTTTCTTTTTATCCAAACTCATTGTAGCAATCATTTGTCTTTTTGTAAAATGCGTTTGGAAGAAAGCTTTTATTTAAATGTATAACTCGGAGCTAGGCGTAGAGTGTTGGAAATCAAATATTTTGAACTAGTTTGAATCAATGTTATAATATAAGAAATTATTTCTCATGTTCTTTTCATAAAAAGGGATATTTGTCATTTGATGTTAGTCTGGACCAATATCTTGCATGACAAAAATCAGATCATTGACTCAATCCATTTTTTCGGGAATGATTTTTATAACTATGATAAAAATGAAAATCGTTTACTCAAATCAAATTAATTGTTGCTCACAATACAATTTTCTTTTTAATTCTGAGTGCTATAATTCTTTTCTGTCGTTTTCATATTTTCTGTTTTAATGTTCACCAGTCAATTTATGTACGAATTTCATTTTTTATGTTTTATGTTTTTAGACATCAAATAAACTTTTTTGACTATGTCTAGTTAAGCCGAGAAAAGAGATTAAGTTCAAAGTAAGTTTGAACTCATTTAAACCTATATCAGTGATATTAAAAATCGTTCCTTAAAGAATTATTTGGATGGCATATATATATTTTGCAAATTGCTAAAATCAATACTGAATAACAGACGCAGTGTTTCGCAAAATATAAATACAATAGCCTAGAAAACATGAAGCTTAATTTTCTTTTTTCTATTACTAATTATTTGCGACGTTTTTATTTTAATGATGTCTAGCATTCTTCTCTTTGTTAGTTTATTTCAAGTATCGCATTTCAAATATCAGTGACAGAAAGAACATAAACATGCAGAATGTAGATGGTTATTATTCCCGTAAGATGATTGCCAATTTTTAGATGAATTTTAATTCAAGTCAAATAGTGTTGTTAAAGGATATATCTTTCCATGTACCATGTCTGACACACATCCGACGTTCATATAAAAGTTTGATCAGTCGAATTTAATTTTGCAAATTCTGTAGAAAACGTGACCTAATTTGCTCGGCTTGAAATCCAAAAACGTTCTCCTTTCAGTAATTTTTTTTTGGACAAAACTCTCAGCTTTGTTTTATAAATGTCTCATCACATCAGATAATAACATGCTTCATTTTTAAACATGAAGCATTTTATACTTGTATTTGCGGCTATATCATCATGTTGATAAGTGGCTTTTCTAACAAAGAGCTCAGCATTACCTTTGAGTAATTGTGGAAAAAATGGTATATTTGTAACTGCTAAACTGTGTTGATGGAGACGAACTAGTAATACTTCATCTACTTTATAAATGCCATATAAATCACCAATTACGACAGTTAATCTGCCAATGTATGAACCAAATATATTCATAAATAATATAAATAACAAAGGTTTAACAAAATTTACAAGTAAAAAAACACCTTTGAAGAGTAAAATGATATTCAATTCGGACAATATGTTCATGTTGTCCAACAGGTCATTGCGTCCAAATATTAATTAAATCTGTATGACAAATTACTAAGTTTTACCGAATTAAACTAGTTGTCCTTGAGGAATCATGAACAATTTGAGATCAATACAATCAATGAATGTAAAGCAAAGATTTGCCAATTTAATTAAAAAACAATAATTTGACTTGAACAGTCTACTTTTATTTTATTTGAAGGGGAATATCATACTTGAATTAGTCTTTTGACGGATTTATTCGACGGTTGTTTGTCCATAAAGGAATCATATTAACCCATAAAGAACAAAGTTACGGCTAATTTCAAGGATTTTAGAGCTATCGCATTGTCTTTGAAGAATCGTTTTATGTCAAGGTCATACCTGTTTTGCTCATTATGTCACTTTTATGGGATAGTGTTGGTTTGGTAAAGTATTTATTCAATATGTTTATAAAAATAAATTAAAAAACGTGGTTTATTTGTGAAAATTATATAATAAAGGTAAAAGTCATATGAAAGGTCAACATCAAATTAAGATATACCTACTTACAGGTATTTTAAAAAAAAGGTTCTTATGCCGAAGAATGAATGGATAAAATGTTCCAAAAATGACGAAAAAAAACCAATGAAAGTAAAACCCAAAGTCTTAAATATTAAAGTTAATGTCATTTAAAGATCAAGGTTGCAGTTGCTCAACATGACAGTGTTTTGTCAAAGTATGAAAATTCATCCGTTAATGACAAAAGTTATAGACAATTTTAGAAAGCAAAATGAAATAATTATACCTAACAGTTTTAGGTCAAATTGAGTTAAACCTGCTTTAAGATATTGCTATGACTGTCTTTATATCTAGAAATGAACACCATAAAACTATTAATAACAAAATACGTAACTGTAACTTCAGCAAATTGTACATTTGTGGTCATTTTCAGCAAAATCTGTGGAGTTAACAGTTTGATTTCATGATCATAATTATATTAGTAATAGAGTCATTTTTTGGACATTTGCATGTTGCCATGTACGGAAAACAGTTCCCGTCAAGTTTGATTTGAGGTGATATAAACCATATCTTTTGAAAAGAACTTCTTAACAAGTTTATATTGTTTCTGGAAAGTAAACACGGCACAGAATGACAGTGAAAAAATAAAGACACAACAAATCATTACCGAAAGAAATACTTTGCTTTTTTGCATTAAGATTTTGTTCCAACCGACTGCGTTTCATATTTTCTAAGTTAACAAAAATAAACGGCATTGTCTTAATCATTAAGTCACAAAGTCTAAAACTGATTTTAAAAAGGACATCTAAAGACAGAAAAAGAAACACATTTAAAACCTGATAATAAATGTGTCTGTGTTTCAGTTGGAATGTTGATTTATCTTAGATTTAAATGTCAAGACCGGGAGTAAATAATGATATATTGATATAAAAGGTGAAACAATAGAACACTGTCAATATATAAAAAAATATATCCCCTAAATAGACAATCGAATGATGTCAATACATACGTTTATATATTATTTGTTTTTTAGCTTATGTAAGTTTTTGCACATACCAAGACAAAACAAAAATTGAAAGTCTACGACACAGACTTTGTATTTTCTAATTGGAGTATTTTATATTAGCTTTTAGATTTAATTAATGAATCGGCTTTGTTTATTCCTAAAATTGATTTAGTTTTAATTGATCAATTAATTTTATTAAATTAAAAATGTTCTTTAGTATTTTGATTCATTGGTTGCTAAGCAACATCAAATTGAATAAAAAAACTTTGTCAACTCAAAATCTGGAAATAACCCTATTTTATATTAAACAATATGGCTGAGTTCAAAGTTCATACCTAAATAAATAATCATCAGCACCATCTCATTTAGACATCACAAAATAGGAAATTTTAACGTTCATGCAATTATGTTTTAAATTCTATTATGATCCTTATAATAATTGATACTACAGGATATCCGACGTGTGCGGTACATATACGGAAAACACATCATGCAAATAAATGTCCATATACGGAAATAAAAATAATATTTATATTTTATTCAACTTTTATAATAATGCATTTTATTTGCACATCTTTAATGAAACAATCGTTCCTGGAAATGTGACACTTCTTATCATAACTTATGTTCAAATCCCTGTTAAATCGACAAATGCCAGTCCTTAGAATGTCAAGAACCAAGCTAAGCTTTACTTTGAAAAAGATCCGTCACATTAGCGCAAATTGGGAGTATCGGATTAGCAATTCTAGGATAGCTAATTCAGGACTCGGTGGAGGGGAATTTGTTCCATGTTTGACACTCGTACATTGAGTCTTAAGGACATTTGTCTTTTACGGCTCATTCAAAAATGATGTTGGTCGCGTGCACATTATTTGGCATTTACTGGAAATTATGACTCGAGCGCCGAGATATGGCCTAAATAGTGTATTAAAATGGGCTTAAAAACAGAAATTAATATCATTTTAAATCGATTGTAATACGTTTTGATCCGTTACCTTTTAATGTCATATACAATAACAATTAACAAAGATGCAGCAAGAACGTGGGCGTCCTATACATTTTACAGTTCTTTTGATAATGGACTGCTATTGATCTTTTACGTTGACTATATATCAATAAATGTATTGTTTGGGTTTCACATCTGTTAGATAAGGCATCTCTCTGTCTGGCGATACAGGAAATTAAACCTAATAAAATATCAAAGAAGATAATTATCATAGCATGCTATCTATTGTTTGCGTAACTTTAATGTATAACCATTATATTCGATAAAAGCATTACATGTTCATGCCAAGATTAAACGACTAATAACCTTATAAACCTCATGATAAGCTTTTAGAAACAATTTTATCTAGACCGTTTTGTGCGCTTTATATCCCCGGTGTTAAACGTCTGAAAGATGAAAGTTGCTTTATTTTACATTCTTATGTTTGTATTATTTATAAACGTCTTAGATGATAGAAATTCAGTGTTGCATGATTTTCTTTATTTTCTGACATTCGATTTGGTTGGAAGAAAGACAGTAAAGTTTTAAAATAGATTCCATTATTATCATTATTACCATTTTTATTAAAAATGTCTTATGATATACGTATCTCTTCCAAAGAAAATCAAATTTATTAAAACAAAATGTAAATATTGATCACCTTAATTTGAAATCTTCTGTTTATTCCTCATTTCGAAATCCTTCCTTATAGCGCACGTAAATGCCTACAAGTGTCACCAATATACACTACTTTCTATTAAGAATAAATCAATCAAATTACCGTTGATTATCCGCGATACGTGCTGGCATTTGCCTCTGCCTTCTTTGACAGCACGGTTAATGCAAATAAGTAAGAAATTTGTCGATAAGATAACCGGATTGTTAAAAAAAACACGGTATATGAATAATATAAATGAAATACTTCTCGTGAAAGAAAGTTAGTTTTTAAAAATAAAAACATGCTGCCGACAGGCTAATAATTTGGAATATGATTCGATAAAAATTAAATCTATATCAAAATGAAACCATAATCTGTTTACTAGTTGATGTAAGCAAATGTTAAAAAGTATGGTTTCTTTTCCTTGATCGGAATATATTTTCAGATCATTTGATTTGATTTTATATCATCATCTATATTATTTCAACTATTTTCGTTATATATTATCACAACTGATTCGTGATCTATAACCCGTAAACATTTCCAGATGAATTTTTGTTGATAAATGCGATTTTACCATTGTGTTACAAATGACTTTCCAATCACTCACTGACACTACAAGTATAGGCTTCCTTTTGTCTGGAATAACAACTATTTAAATCTTATTTATTGCTGTTTTCCTTTCATCTGTATGAGACCTATTTAACGTTGAAGAATTATTTCAAGAGAGTTTCGGTTGTTTCGGTCGTTCAGCATTTGGTCTACAGTTGGTAGAAAATTACAAGAATTAGTGCATTTCATCTTTCAATTTGAAAGAAACCCTTATAATCTATTCCTGTTTATTTTATGTATATTTATTATTTTTTTATTTCTTTCTTTATTCATAATTTATTTTTGTTTGTTTTGTTTTGTTTTTGATAATTAAGTCACAAATATTGTTGTTTTTAATTTATTTTAGATTACATAATTATAATCTTTTTCACAACCTTTGACTGAAGCCCCGATTTTATATAAATTAGTAGGCTGTTCACAAATCGTCTTTTAAGAAGGAAACAATCAAATTAGCGAGGATAATCCGTAGTGCGTGCTAGCAGACGTTAGTGCCTTCTCTGACAACGATCATTATGCAAATGTGTTTGAAGCTCTAGATTGACATGACGAGGTAGTAGAAGATGTAATAAATATATTACAATATAAAGATTCAGAGGCAAAATTAATGTCCTAGAAGAAATGTAATCTTGCAATAGTTGGCAATATTAAATGTTAGTGCTTTATGTTTCTTAATGTAAACAGCCTTTTAGCAAAGGTGTTTAAAGACAAAAAAGGTATTTTATTGCAAATGAGACAGTACATCAACGCAGGAATATTCTTTAAGCATTCTTTGTTTGATTGTTAACTTTGAAATAGTTTACGAATATTATCATAAGATTTTACAAAGGTAATTATTTCATTAAATGAGAATGATGTTTTTTATTTAAAACACATAGATAACAAAGATTTAAAAGTGGGATAATGCCCAAATTTTATCATTTTAAAGAAAACATACTTACATTAAGGTTCAGTAAGAAAACGCAGGAATAACCTTCCATTAGTATTTGATAATGATGGGCACTATCTCTCGGAAGATAGTTATAATTGATGATAAGTAATACATGTTTATCTATATTTTCTGACATTCGAATATATGTACAGTACTGTAATTACTCTTCTGCTTTTCGCACGCATTTCTTTCATAGCATACTGTTCACTGTACGTTCAAGATACATTTTGACTTTCCTTCTTGTTGCATTATACACACAATGACATCTGTCTGCAATGAGCAAACTCTATGACAAGTTATAGGGGCTTCATTTCATTTCATTTGGAGTCAGCAGGAAATTAAATTCTATAAAATAGAAGTAATATGATGTTTCTTGCTGAAGCATTTACTTTCTGTATTGAAAATTTAGTTTCCATAAGATTTTATTTTCTTTGTCTACTTAATATCCAATAAACTATTAGATTTGTTCACGGAATTATTCTTTAACAATATGTCAGGTTTTTCTTTATGGAATTTTATGATTCCTACCGTCTTGAAACTGTTCCAAGTTTAAAGCCAGACGACACTCTTTGTCAAGTACGGTCAAATTAAACCGATCATTATGTAAATGACTTTTATCCCGGAGGGAGAATGCTCTTCTGTTTATCTTGATAATGAAAGCCTTGAATGTTTTCTATTGAAAGACACCTTTGTCTAAATTTTGTTTCTGAAAATATACAAAGATATTTACTTAAAGATGTACAGGATTAACTAAAGAAAATCAATGCTTTACATTGTGTATACACTTATATTAACATTTTTATTTCAAACCTATGGAAAAAGTGTGCAGTTTAATAACTAGAAAATTCAATATATAGTAGCATTCTGTATGAGAAATATACAAGGTGTAAAATGTTATATATCTGGTGCATTTAAATTTCACAGTATCATTCTACTTTTGCAATTTCAAAAAATAATAATTAAGCTTCAATTTAGAACTCAAGTAATATTTAATTCATTTTTTCTTTAAAAAAAACTGTTTGACAAAAACAAATTATAAATTTAAACTCTGGCTGTAGTTGCTCTACAGATGGCCGGACGTATGCCGAGGTAAAGCTTTATTTGAAGTGCGTAAAACTTTATCACTGCTAAAATAAACAATTCAAATATATTAATTTAATATAATCTTCCAGCCAGAAACGACATGATGATAAATAATTTGTAAACGTTAATTGTATGTACTTTATAATTTCTCTACAGACGTATCTCAATTAATCGTGGATTCATTTTGTCTGAAGCCAGCGGCAAATTAAACCTCATAAAATGATCATAGTTTTTTGTACCGTATTATGTAGGACAATGTTGAGTCAGATAAATATTAGTTTTTATCATATTTAGGTTTCTTAAATGCTTTAATCTAAAAACTGTGAAATCAATGATGTTATTTGACAAATAAATGTATGCAAATGTATTTTGATTATCATAACAATAATACAAGATTACACGACAGTCACTGTAGAATAATTATGTTGCGAACGCATTGTCTTTCAACTGAATTTAAACTCTTATTCTCCAATAAAAATTAGATAAATTGGAAACTTAAGTTTGTTCGTCTGTTCATGCGATACATTGGAGACCGCCCACTACAACATGTTTGAGAAGTATTCCATCTTTAACACTAAAGAATTACTTTAGAATCGAAAAAAAATACATCTTACATACTGACGTTATGTAACAGAGAACATGCTGCAGCTGCGGCAAATGACTAAATAACTACTGTAATGAGGAGAGGAGAAAAATCTGAGGTTAAAATGATCTTTTTAATTTTACCTTATAGTCAACAACAAAAACGCTTGTATCCGTTTTTTACCTATTGTACGGAAATGTCTAAAAAAATTACCGATACAAAAACATCCACTTAGAATTTAGCAATCACATTATCGCTGATAATCCAGGCATTTCCTTAAGCCTTCTTTGACAGGAATGCTCATGCAATTGTGAGAGAGGTTCGTTGATGAGATTACTGGATTGTTATATACCAAATTCAATAAAGCAGGGTAAATAAATCTGCCCAAATGCTACAACAAAAACATTGTTATTTGAATTGATATATCGTTTAGAAATTCGTATTTCGTTTAGATAGTGATACCAGTAATAAGCAAATGAAATGAAAGAAAACATATTTTCCCTACATATTAATTTATGTTCAAACAATTCAAATGATTTTTAAGATAAAATGTTTTACCATTTAACTTTACTATTGCACAGTTGTCGTTGAATTCAATTCATTTTTGAACATTTTAGAACGTAAACTGTTTTGTGAAGAAGGTTAATATCTTCTGATTAGAAAGATTAACATTTTGCCTTATGACATTTGATTATAAAGCTCGAGATCTTAATATGCTTCATCCGCTCTCTCATCATTACCAATAAATTTATTTCAAATGAATGTACTTATAGAATCTACAAGTCGTTTTGTCTGACAATTCAAAGAAACTAAATCCGGGTAATTATACTTATGGCTTCCTCTCGTTCATTTGCTGACATATATATTTTAGCATAAGAATTCTTGTACCATTTGTTTGGCAATTAACCAAACATCTACCAACACATTCTCCAAATCAAAATGCAACATGCAACAAACTTTCATATTTGAATTGATACTATTTTCCAATCCCGTTCTGTACTGTTCAAAATAGTAAACTCATAAATTGTATTGTTCATTTTACGTTATAAACTATCTTGACTGAAATCCAATTTTCATAGAAATGAGTACTAGACAGAATACAAAAAAATCTAGAAATGAACAATCACATTACCGCAGAATATTCGTGTCGGTAGTGTCGGTAGTGCCTGCTTTGACAACGGTAAATTTGTATGAATCCAAAAATATTATGAAATAATTTATATATTACTATATATAGATTTATATCCATAGACTAAATGTTGAAAATTTGTAGGTGCCTCAAATATGATTTACATTTTGAACTTTAGTTCTGTCCTTTGCGCAGACATTGACAATTCCGCTGATACAATATCAACAAAGAGTAGCATTTGTGTTTGTATGTCAATGTAAAAAGTGCTGAATCGCAATTAAAATATAAAATGCTTTGAAGAAAAGTCAAGGAATCATACAATTAATAACGATATTAACTGGATTTCTAATTTTACAAAATGAACATCAATTTAAAGACCAATACCATTATTAAGGCCAACTTTGTACCGTGCATATCATGTAATAAATATAATAGTATAATTAAAATATTTAAACATTTCACAATCTTATGCCATTTCAAGCCCATTATAAGATCGAATAAGATATTAAATCTTCTACGATAGACAAAAGATTAAATTTTGTAATATAATTTGATATCTTTATCCCTAAATAACCTCAACATCGGTATAACTATGAACTGCTTGTGGTTTTCGAAGACGCTTTTACAAACTAATCTACAATAATCTAGGGTTTTGCTAATACAAAATGAATACTAAGTTACTGTTATGGTATCTGAACCAATGGTCTTTAACAAGTGTTATGTAGTTCCATATGAAATATAAAAAAATAATGGGTAGAAATTTAATGATTTTGTCTCGATGACATTGAGACCATGTTATAAAAGAATGTCATCACTAGGTGTAAATAGTCCTTATACTTACAATTTCTTTGCATTATAATATTCTTCTTCAAAATAGATAGACATATAAATCATAATATTGCTAGATAGTCTGATTAAGTATAGTGATAATGGCGTTCTATTGGTCAAAGCAATCCCATTTTCATTGCTAGAAGTAAATTAATCTATCACTTTTTTTCCGATGAAACATGTTCATTAACTTAACTGATTGAACAGACTTTACAGATCATTTAGCTGTAGATGAATGGATTCTTCTTACACCTAATAAATAAATTCAACTTGACATTTCAAGTTTTCAGTTCTTAGATTGTAATGTAATGTTTTTAACGAATACCATACATATTGATTGTACCAATCTAGTTGAGATTGAATGTGCAGACATGTCATTAGTAATATAATGAATATGATATAAGTGATAATCACAAGAAATTAGACTGGGGATCTACAATATACAATTTGAATTAACAGGTTTATATGTTCTTTTATGATATAAATATGACTATGACTACAAATATTTTCAGTTGATAAAGATATAAATTTTTACCAAATGCACCAGACTTAAATAGGTACTGTAAGACTATTGTCAATATACAGGACTCACTTCAGCAAGCACCATCAATTTGCTAATAAGCAAACTAGGTAGGTAACTCAGCAAACCGACTTATAGGGGCTATGTCTTTAAGAAATGTGTTTATAACTTTGATAGTGCAAAATATTTTCAGTTTTAAATGAATACACCTGGATAATTCGTTAGAAGAAAGTTCACCCAGGCCAATAAAAATTCTAAGGCAATTAGAAATATGTCCGATGCAAATGTCCATATAATCCACTGTTTTATCAATGATTTATAAATGCAACAACAGTAAATGGACAGAAAGCGTGACCATTCTTCCTTCTTAGTAGTTGGGCATAAACAAGGAGCAATAGTTTGCGAAAAATTATTAGAAGATTTTCCTCCCGTGTGTTATGGTATCTTATTTTTATGTTAAAGTTTACGAAAATTGAAGTGAACGGTTTTTAAAGCTTCTGTAAGAACTAAAAAAAATGACTAATGCCAACACGTCAGGACAATGATGAAAATTGCTCGACACAAGCATGGATGATGAAAATTTTTTATAGATAAAAAATATCTATAAAAAAATTTCATCATCCATCGTTGTGTAGAAATTTAATATATTTCGAAGTAGATCGACAGTAAAGTATGATATACATTAGGTTTCTAAGTAGTTGTAACACGATAACCATGATTTAAGTATTGTGTAAAATTGTTAACATGACAACCATTGCGATAATATAATATTTCATCATTTAGGCAAACACTCTTTGTTGGTGTGTAAACAATAATACAGGTGAAATAGGTAAATCTGGAACAGTATTTTCTTAGATTTATAGGTTTACAAACACTTTGAAATAGTTTCCAACATTTGTTTCACAATTTTTATTTTTTACATGTATAATTGGAAATTTATAGCTAGAATAGAGAAAATAAGAATCCCTAAAGCATGTAAAGAAAGCACAACAAATGTTGCAGGCTCGGTTTGATTGAGCTTTTCTCGTTTTGATCCAGTATCATTCAATTTCATATACAAAAACAATTAACAAAGATGCAGCAAGAACGTGGGCGTCCTATACAGTTACATTACTTTTGATAATAGACTGCTATTGGTCTCTTACGTTGACTATATATCAATAAATATATTGTTTTGGTTTCACTTCTGTCAGATAAGGCATCTCCTTGTCTGACGATACAGGAAATTAAACCTAATAAAATATCAAAGAAGATAATTATCATAGCATGGCATTTATTGTTTGCGTAACTTTAATGTATAACCATTATAGTCGATAAAAGCATTACATGTTAATGCCAAGATTCAACGACTAATAACCTTATAAACCTCATGATAAGCTTTTAAAACCAATTATATCAAGACCGTTTTGAGCGCTTTATTTTCCCCGTGTTAAAGGTCTGAAAGATGAAAGTTGCTTTATTTTCCATTTTTATGTTTGTAATCTTATAAACGTCTTAGATACATGTAATAGATAAGAAGTGTTGCATGATTATCTTTATTTTCTGACATTCGATTTCGTTGAAGAAAGTTAATAAAGTTAAAAATAGATTCAATTATTATCATTATCATTATTATCATTTTTATTATAAAGGCCTTATAACATACTTATCTCTTCCAAAGGAAATAAAATTTATTCAAACAAAATGTAAATATTGATCACATCAAATTGAAATCATCTGTTTATTCCTCATTTCGAAATCTTTATAGCGCACGGAAATCCCTACAAGTGTCACCAGTATACAATACTTTCTAAGAATAAATCAATCAAATTACCGTTGAATATCCGAGATACGTGCTGGCATTTGCCCTTGCCTTCTTTGACAGCACGGTTTATGCAAATAAGTAAGAAATTTGTCGATAAGATAACAGGATTGTTAAAGCAAACACGGTATATTAATAATATAAATGAAATACTTCTCGTGAAAGAAAGTTAGTTTTTAACAATAAAAACACGCCGCCGATAGGCTAATTATTTGGAATATGATTCGATAAGACTTAAATCTATATCAAAAGGAAACCATAATCTGTTTTCTAGTTGATATAAGCAAATTGTAAAAAAGTATGGTTTCGTTTCCTTGATCGGAATATATTTTCAGATCATTTAATTTGATTTTATATCATCATCTATATTATTTCAATTTTTTTCGTTATATATTATCACAACTGCTTCGTGATCTACATGTATAACTCGTACACATTTCAGGATAAATTTTCGTTGATGAACGCGATCTTACCATTGTGTTACAAAATGACTTTCCAATAACTCACTGTCACTACAAGTAAAGGCTTCCTTTCGTCTGGAATAACAATTTTTTAATTCTTATTTATTGCTGTTTTCCTTTCATCTGTATAAGACCTAATTAACATTTATTTAAAGAATAATTTCAAGAGAGTTTCGGTTGTTTCGGTCGTTCAGAATTTGGTCTACAGTTCGAAGAAAAATAACAAGTGCATTTCATCTTTCAATTTAAAAGAAACCCTTATAATATTTTCCTGTTTATTTTATGCATATTTTTTTTAATTTTATTTCTTTCTTTATTCATTATTTATTTTTGTTTGTTTTGTTTTGTTTTGATAATTAAGTCACAAATATTGTTGTTTTATTTTATTTTAGATTACATAATTATAATCTTTTTCACAACCTTTGACTGAAGCCCCGATTTTATATAAATTAGTAGGCTGTTCACAAATCGTCTTTTAAGAAGGAAACAATCAAATTACCGAGGATAATCCGTAGTGCGTGCTATCAGACGTAAGTGCCTTCTCTGACAACGATGATTATGCAAATGTGTTTGAAGCTCTAGATTGACATGACGAGGTAGTAGAAGATTTAATAAATATTTTACAATATAAAGATTCAGAGGCAAAATTAATTTCCTAGAAGAAATGTTATCTTGCAATAGTTGGCAATATTAAATGTAAGTGTTTTATGTTTCTTTATGTAAACAGCCTTTTAGCAAAGGTGTTTAAAGACAAAATAGGTATTTTATTGCAAAGGAGACAGTACATCAACGCACGAATATTCTTTAAACATTCTTTGTTTGATTGTTAAGTTTGAAATAGTTTAAGAATATTATTATAATATTTTATAGAGGTAATTATTTCATTAAATGAGAATGATGTTATTTATTTAAAACACATAGATAACAAAGATTCAAAAGTGGGATAATGCCCAAATTATATCATTTTAAAGTAACATACATACATTTTAAAGTAAACATACATACATTAAGGTTCAGTAAGAAAACGCACGAATAACCTTCCATTAGTATTTGATAATGATGGATGCTATCTCTCGGATGATAGTTATAATTGATAATAAGTAATACATGTTTATTTATATTTTCTGACATTCAAATATATGTACAGTACTGTAATTACTCTTTTGCTTTTCGCACGCATTTCTTTCATAGCATACTGTTCACTGTACGTTCAAGATATATTTTGACTTTCCTTCTTGTTGCATTATACACACAATGACATCTGTCTGCAATGAGTAACATAAACAGTAGATGCTTTATGTCGATGCTAAGGCATACAATTCACATATTATATTCTGCCAGTAAAGATAAATGATAATAAATGCTTTGTCAGTTGAAATAAATTGAATGCACTTGATAACTTTCCTGCAAACTCTATGACAATTCATAGGGGCTTTATTTCGTCTGGAGTGAGCAGGAAATTAAATTCCATAAAATAGAAGTAATATGATGTTTCTTGCTGAAGCATTTACTTTCTGTATTGAAAATTTAGTTTCCATAAGATTTTATTATCTTTGTCTACTAAAGATCCGATAAACTATAAGATTTGTTCACGGAGTTATTCTTTAACAATATGTCAGGTTTTTCTTTATGGAATTTTACGATTCCTACCGTCTTGAAACTGTCTGACGATTCAGGAAATTAAACCTAATAAAATATCAAAAAAGATAATTATCATAGCATGGCATCTATTGTTTGCGTTAATTTAATGTATAACCATTATATTCGATAAAAGCATTACGTGTTAATGCCAAGATTCAACGACTAATAACCTTATAAACCTCATGATAAGCTTTTAGAGACAATTATCTCTAGACCGTTTTGTGCGCTTACATCCCGGTGTTAAAAGTCTTTAAGATGAAAGTTTTTTTCCCCATTTTTATGTTTGTATTCTTATAAACGTTTAAGAAAATAGATTAAAAGTATTGCATGACTATCTTTATTTTCTGACATGGTTGGAAGAAAGACAATAAATTTTTTTAAAATAGATTCAATTATTATCATTATCATTATTACCATTTTTATTTTAAAGGTCTTATGATATACTTATCTCTTCCAAAGGAAATCAAATTTATTAAAAGAAAATGTAAATTTTGATCACTTCAATTTGAAATCATCTGTTTATTCCTCATTTCGAAATCTTTATAGCGCACGGAAATCCCTACAAGTGTAACCAGTATACAATACTTTCTAAGAATAAATCAATCAAATTACCGTTGAATATCCGAGATACGTGCTGGCATTTGGTCAGCACGGTTAATGCAAATAAGTATGAAATTTGTCGATAAGATAACCGGATTGTTAAAAAAAAAAACACGGTATATGAATAATAAAAATAAAATACTACTCGTGTAAGAAAAGTAATTTTTTAATAGGCTAATTATTTGGAATATGATTCCATCCGATAGATACATGAATTAAATCTATATCAACAGGAAATCATATTTTTTTTACTAGTTTATGTAAGCGAAATTTAATGTAAAATATATGAATTATTTTCCTTGATCAGAATATATCTTCAGATCATTTAATTTGAGTCTATATCATCATCTATATTATTTCAACTAATTTGTTATTTATAAGCACAAATGCTTCGTGATCTATAACCCGTACACATTTCCGGATGAACTTTCGTTGATAAATGCGATTTCACCATTGTGTTACATTTGCACAATAGTTGGCATTATTAAATGTAAATGCTTTATCTAAATGTAAACAGCTTTTTAACAAAAGTGTTTAATACGAAATAGATATTTTCTTACAAATGAGACAGACCTCAACGCATGTATATTCTCAAGAGTTCTTTGTTTGATTGTTAAATTTGAAATAATTTAAGAATATTCTTATAAAATTTTATAAAAGTAATTAGTTCATTAAATGACAACGATGTTCTTTATTTAAAATATATATATGAATTAAAAAAGTGGGATAACACCAAAATTTTATCATTTTAAAGAAAACATAGTTACATTAAACTCTTTAGTAAGAGAACGCACAAATAACCTTTCATTAGTATAACTTTTGATAATGCCGGATACTATCTCTTTGAGGACAGTTACAATTGATAATTAGTAATACATGTTTATCTACATTTTCTGACATTCAAACATATACATGTAGTACAATAATTACTTTTTTGCTTTCCGCACGCGTTTCTTTCATAGCATACTGTTCATTGTACATTTTAGCTACTTTTTGACTTTCTTTCTCGTACTATGCACAAACAATGACATTTTGCCTGCAATGAGCAACATAAAAAAAGATGCTGTTACGTCGATGCTAAAAACCTAATTCATTAATCATATTCAGCCAGTAAAATACATGATAATAAATGCTTTGTCAGCGGAAAAAAATTGAATGCACTTGATAACTTTTCTGAAAACACGCTATAATTTTTATAGTGGCTTCATTTCGTCTGGAGTCAGCAGGGAATTCATAAAATAGAAATAATATATTGTTTCTTGCTGAAGCATTTACATTGCAGATTTAGTTTTCATAAGATTTCAATTTCTTTGTCTAGATAATATCAAATAAACTAAATGATTAGCAGAAGTTCACGGACTTATATTTTAAAATCTATCTGTCAATTCTTTTTTTCCCTTTTTTATTAATGGAATGTTATGATTCCTACTGTCCTGAAACTGTTCCAAGATTAAAGCGAGACAAGTGTCTGTATCAAGAACTGTCAAATTATACTGGTAAGCTAAGGTAAAATACGTTTACCCCAGAGAGATATTTTTTTATCTTGATACTTGAAAGCCTTTATATTTTTTTCTTTTGAAAACACCTAAATTTTGCTTTGGAGGTAATACATTCAAACATTTTTACTAAAATATGTAAAGGATAAATAAATGAAAAACAAATCATAAATTATTGATCTATCTTGATATCTTTATTTTAAACCAATTGGATTGTCTGGTCAAATGACAGGACAATTAAAGATATAGCCTAGTGCATGAGAAATGTACAATATGAAGAACGCTTTATTTCTGCTGAATTTCGTTTTCGCCTTATCATTATGCTTTAATTTGCAATTTCACAGAATAATAATTAAGTTTCTCTTAAGTTTCTATTTAGAAATAGTTTAATATTTATTTTCATTAATAATAGATAACTGATGTGTTTTAGTGTGTTTTTATATAGTTTGAACATACATGTATATTTGATGACCTTTTTAGCATGTACGCAAATTTCGAAATACAACAAAGATTCCTCGTTTTCTTTAATTGTTATCTATTCGGAAAGAAATATATATATATATATATAAGTATATACAATCTAATTTTGATGTTGGTATTATCTTTATTACTTTGGCAAAAACAGATCGAAATGAAAAACTAACAGCACAATACAATATTACTAAAATTGAAATTAATGAACATATTCTAAATTCATATCGAGATATCAATTTGAAAGTCGACATAGTATTTCATTAAAAAATGAAAACTGTGTGTTATGTATTGATAAAGAACCCTATAGCTTTATATATGATATGTAGTTTACAAAATCACAGATTCATTTAAACTTGAACGAAGGGTAGAATAAAGTTAGCGTTCTTGGGCGTATTAATTATTAGATTATAAAGCTAGAGTATAAATGTTTATAATAATTTGTAGTGATGTCATTCATAGATAACAGTACATAAGCTCCACCTACTTGCAGTTACATGTATGATGTAGATACAGACTACCATTGTTAAATTACAGATGTAGAGCTGCTATTAAAGAGTATAAAACAATTCCTGTTGGATCTTGTATTTAAGCATTCTTTTAAGAATTTAGTTAGCCATAAGCTGTATCCTATACATAATTTGAATGTAATTTACACAGTTCAAAGAGCAATACTCTTTGAGAGACGAAGAAATCGGTGGTAACTGAACAGTGCTGCTCCAAAGACATTGCATTTGTTGCAAAGAATTACCTTGGGAAGAATTTAAACTGTGGCTCTGAAAAGGTAGTTGCCTTACAAATGGCCGAGCGTTCTGTCGAGGCAAACCAATAATTGATAACATGATTTCGATTATTATAATAAATGAAACGCCCAATTAGCAAAACCCATCCATACACTGACATACATGCACACACACGCATGAACATAAACAAAACACTTTGATTATACAAATCGACGAAATGGATTTGTTCGTTGGGAAAACTACATTTAACCTATTGTAAAATAATCATTCCATGGTCCCTTGTTATGCCGATTCTTTATCAACAACAAGATGCATGAAAAGTATGTTAAACGTTATCAATGCTAAAATGTACAATTCAAATACATAAATTTAATATATTTTTCAAAACGGATACAATATGATGTTAAATAATTTGTAAACGATTATTGCATGTACTTTATAATTTCTCTACAGACGTATCTCAATTAATTGTGGATTCATTTTGTCTGAAGCCAGCGGCAAATTAAACCTCATAAAATGTTCATAGAGGATTGCTTTTATTGTACAGTCTTGTGTTTGACAATGATGAGTCAGATTGACTTTAGGTTTTATCTGATTTAGGTTTCTTGAATTCTTTTGAAAGATTATTTTGTAAATCAAAAGTACATCAATTTGGGGTAATCGGACATTTCTACATGTATTCTTCATTACATAAACTGTGACATCCAAGATGTTATTTGACAAATAAGTGTATGCAAATGTATTAAATTGCCATGGCAAGATTACAAGAGTACACGACTGTAGAATAATGATGTTATGAACCCATTGTGTTTCGGCTGAATTGTTTATATATTATATCCCAATGAAAATTATATAAATTGTAAGACTCTAGTTTGTTACACTTGTAAACTGTAAAGAAATGTAAACATTAACATGACTAAATCTTTAGAAACAAAGTAACAGTAATAAAAATCTAGTTGTAAAGATTAATTGAGTTCACTGGCTGCACTTAAACAAACTTCGGAAAATAAATAATATGCAAATAAATTTTAAACGATTGGTAACCGATTAAAATATTCGGGTATTGAAAAGCCGAGAAAGTGGAGAAAATGCTGCTTTTCTGACAAAATGAGATATCAACAGTCCCTCTTTTCAAAGCTCCAGCATCAAACGAACTTGTCGGGGGAAAACAGGAGTTACAAAAGCTATATATGCAAACTTCTGCATTTTTTAAAAATAACTTAGTGGTAAATGGAGTAATTTATCTTTCCTACATAATGTAAGAATATACCATTTAATGCAGAAGTAAATGATAAAAAGATGTTAAAAACAATTCTTAAAAGACAGATAAAGACTGAACAGAACAAATGGTTTTGATTTATATTTTCCTTGTTGTATAATACAGATATTGATCATATTAGGAAATAAATCAATAAATAAATACTCGTGCGGTAAAAATGTGAAAAATGCTGACTTGCAACAATACAAACTTATTAGTGGGTGAAATCAATAATTATAATAAAAAAAAGACAATAATTATTTTGTCAAAATAAGAATCAATTTAGGACGATAATCATTATTTAAGCTAACATTTAAACATGCATGTCATGTAAAGTAATAATATACCATGACATAATTTTATGCCATTTAAAGTCCATTTTACGTACAATTAAATATGAAATGTACTACAATAAAATATTTTGAAATATAAATTTTTATCCCGGTCTTCATCCTGGTCCTTATTTCTTTCTGAACACGAGGTAATGTGATTAAATAAAGATAGATGGTAAACGAATCATGCCTATGATTGTTTCATCTCTCCGTATTGTTCATGCCTCACATAAAAAATAACCTAAATATACCCTTATAACTATAAAATACTTGTGACTCATATGCGTGGGTTTTCAAAAAATGCTGTTATAAACTAATGTACATTAAGATAATATTCTATCAAGTGTTCTGTTCATACAAAAATGAATATCAATTTATTGTTATGGAATCTAAACCGATGGTCTTAAGTGTTATGTAAGGTCATAAGAAATGTGAAAATATAATGGGTATAATTAAATGGTTTTGTCTTGATGACATTTATACCATGTAATTGAATAAAGTCATCATTATGTCTAAGTATAGTCTTTATCCTTACAATTTCTTTGCAGTATAATATTCTTCTGCATAAATGAATATGCATAAAATTCATAATTTTGCTAAGCTAGTCTGATTAAGTATACTGATAATGGCGTGGTATTGGCCAAAGCAATCCCGTTTTCACCGCTAGAAGTAGATTAATCTATCACTTTTGTTCATTAATTTAACTGATTGGACAGACGTTACAGATAATTTAGCTGTAAATGCAGTATCATCAATTTGATAATAAGCAAAATAGGAAGGCAATTTAGTAAAACTGACTAAGTCTTATAGGATATATATGTCTTTTAGAAATGTGATTATAACTTTGGTAGTGATGTACTTTAAGTTTCAATGTATACAGCTGATATTTTGTGGGAAAAAAAGGCACACAGGACAAATGAAAATCTGACCAATTAGAAATATGTCCAAAAGATGCACATGCCTCCATAATCCACTGTTTTATCAATTAGTTATAAATGCAACTGTAGTCAAATGACCGACAGCGTGATCCATCATCCCTCTTAGCAGTGGGGCATAAACAAGGAGCAATAATTTGCGGAAAAAAACATATGTAAGAAGATTTTCCTCCCGTATGATATTTTAGCAAACAAAGTTTGAGGTGAACGGTTTTGAAAGCTTCTGTGGGTAAAGGACTTTGTGATTAGCCTGTCCGTGCTCTGCCCTTTACTCTGTCCTGTTTTTTGTTTTGGGTCCTCCTTGCCGCCAGTTGTTGTTGCTGGGTCGTGCGGGGGTTACGTTCATTGAACGCCGCCTTTCCTTGTTGATCTTGTTTATCATATTTAAATAAAAAGATAGAGACTAATGCCGTCACGTCAGGAAAATTATGACAATTTCCCGACTGTTTTTATCTGTATTTTTTTCATCATCCATCCTTGTGTGACAAGTTAATATATTTCAAAGTTAATCAACAGTAAAGTATGATATACACTGGGTTTCCAAGTAAAGTAGTTATTATTAAGATAACCATGATTTAAGTATTCATCGTTTATTTTTTTTTCTTTGATAAAATTGTTTACATGACAACCATTGCGATACTATTATATTTCAACATTGAGGTAAACACTCTTTGTTGGTATGTAAACAATAATACAGGTGAAACAAATACATCTGGATTTTTTTGTTCTTAGATTTAAAGGTTTACAAACACTTTGAAATAGTTGTTTTTTAAGTTTTAAACACTTTTTTCAGAATTTCTGTTTATTACATGTTAAATAGGACAATTGGGAGCAAGAAACCTGAAAAAAAACTGAAAAACAGAGAGAAACGAAAATCAAGTCAATGAAAGAAATTATGACATCTACTTTCAACCTTTGTTTCAAACATCGATTTTAGCTTAGGATACAACCAGGGGACAATGCGACAGTAGGAAAACGAAATTAATTATCCTTGTGCAGACATTATTACATTAGGTACTCTTTCTTTGACTGGAAAACTATTATATCGTTCAACTGAGATTGATATTATGCTTGAAATGCTTTGTCTTCTCAGGTTCCTGTTTATTTACTAAATATAATTTATTATTAATAAAAAGTAATTTTAATCACTTTATGCCAATATTCAAATGTTTATATTTATTCTATAGTTGGCCTATATGGCGACCTAGATTCATGTACACACTGTGGCAGTTATGGAGTCCTGTATGGCAGCCGTTAAACAAATAGGAGTAATATTACATTTTTTAATATCTGATTATTATGTAATTTTTATTACGAAAATATTAAATTACATATAATAACGCAGCTTACTACGAATAAAATAATGGAAAGCTAATCTTTCAATGAAATAAGATTACATTAACTGACAAACAAAACGGAAACAGAGTTAGAATCATCAATTATAATTAAAGGCAATAATCATAATAGATTTGCTAAATTTGACAAAATGATTCTCATTTACCAACGGGTATATTTACTGAAAACTATAATTGTCAATACAATGTCAGAATTGTATACAATTTATATCTTAAATTTCAGACCCATTTATTGGGCTTACAAACGCTAGAGATGGAAATTATTTTTTGTCCAATAGGTATGCATTATTTCAGAAAAATCGTAGCACGTTTACTTCGGTAAATCGGCAAACATTTAATCAGTCTTGTAAATCGTATATTTTTTAAAAATATTTAAAACACTATGCTTGTTAAATACCAATTGAATTTTGTAAAAACGTATTAATAAACTTTAACCTATACCAAAAGATGTACCAATGATTAACACTCAATGCTGCTGTGCTCAATTCACTTAATAGTGTTTTTATTATATATATATTTTTTTTAGACCAGTATCTTTTTCATTTGGTTAAAAGATTGTTATTGGCTGAAATATTTTTCGTTGATATGTTAAATTCTTTCCACTATTTAAGAACAGCAAATAATATAAAGTATAAAATAGTGATATATGTAAATAAAAGTAAATACAGAGTTGAATTAAAAAAGTGATTATTACATTAAATACATTTATACGATAAGATAAGTCGGTTGAATTGTTTTGACACATTTATGAAGAATACAATGTATTTGTTTCATCGGCTGACAAGCTTTTATACATTTATTTTATACATGCATTTATAAGTGCGTCTTAAAAGCGGCTTATCTAAATTTTCGCAGCATCCAGTTATTATAAAGTCCTTATTTATTGGAGCTAAATTTTAGAGATTTTTAAAAGTTACTGACCATAGATATCCTTTGACTGGGTCAGGCATTTATAGAAATGCTAAATAAAATATGAAAAGTGACAATATAAACGGTTGTCAGATACGGCCAAATCGCATATTGTCCTGACAGAAAAATAGACGAGCTAACGTCCGATAACGTCTTAAATTTCCCATGTTGACACTTTTACCATATTTTTGGCGCTATTATCATTTTGGTAAAAGTCAATTTTTGTCTGAATAAAACAGATATAATTTAATTATGCGCTGAGTCTATATTACGTGTATAAATCTTATTCAGAAGATAAATACTTGCCCGAATAGCTTTGCAAAAAAAACCGGAAATATTATTGAAATGTAGCTTATATGTCGTCGTTATTCTGAAATGTGTTAATAACATTGTAGTATACGCTTTGCTTTAAAATGAAATATTTAGTCGATACTTAAACCTCATTTAAATAAAAAAACAAAAACATTTAATTTTTTTTTTAAATAACTTTCAAATAACCACCAAACGTCCCAATAATTGTTTTATGTCGCCATAAAAGTCAATGATTTTAATGCAATTTTGTCATGTATCTGCACTTTTTGCTAAGGATGGTCTGGAGTGATGAGTTGTTGTTGATGATGTGACAAGTTGTTTGTTGATACTTAGTCTTTATCGGCCCAAGAATTGTTTCTAAATTGTTTGTTTTTGTTTTTGTTTAAACCGCAATATTGAAGACAATGGTGCATTGTCACTTGCGGTATTTAGACACAAATAACATTTATTTATTAAAAGCAAACATTGACAACAAATAAAATAGATTAATGGAAATAAGAAATGACGAAATTGAAAATGCTGCAGGCTTGATTTGATTGAACCTGTTCATGGGCGGCACTGCTATGTGATATCTACCGACAATACTTATATCGTGATAAAAATTTAAAAAAATCGAAGTTTATCTTTATTCATAAAACAAACTTAAACCATTTCTATTTGTTTCTTACTAACGTTCATTTCTTATTAACTTTGTCATTGATTATAAATGGTTGTAACTGAAAGGTAACTTTAAGTAAACACTTATAGAAATGTTTTAGTCAATGTTTAGGGATATTTTGTAATGGTACTATATCACTTATTGTAACAGAACCTTTTTCATGAGCCCTTTCGTTTGAAAAGTGTTGCACTTGGTAATCGTTTTAGATTTACCAGGTATGTAAAGCAAGCAAATCGTTTTTAATTTACATTGTTTTTTTACTTGTCTGTTATAATTTATTGTTCAAACAAAAAACCGTTGTTTTACTATTTAAAAACTATCAGAAAGAAATAAAATTATAACATTTGACTCGTATTGCATGCCAGCAGGATTGGTTTCTTTTGCCAGCGACGTAGGTATGTCTATTTGTAAATGACAATATCACTAGACTATGAAAATTCAATGGTGTCTGAAACAAAAATGGTGATTTCAATCCAAAACTTCTGTCTGGGTCACTAATAGTATGAGACAATGAGTTCAAGTTTTTTGCTCAAAGTAACAACGGCTTGATTTTGACTTTGTTTGAGTCCACTTGGCAAACATCTTTTTACATAGCATGAAAACAAATGTGTACATTTGATCGTTTCGTGGTAGCGGTATGAAAATGTTTAAATAGTATCTGAAGGGAGAGGTTCAAATAATAATGTAAACACTTTCGGCCAGGCTATTTTGTATATTTTGTAAAATGTATAATTATGTGTAACAATGTATATTAAGTACATGTTTGACGTTATTTACAGTACATGCAATGTATTGGTAGAAAAAGAATAAAATTAGACAACGAATGCACAAAATATGGACGGAAAATATATCGATGAAATTGATAGAATTTTTCTTTTACAATTAAATATTGTCGTTGCATTAGAAGTAAGATGCAGTTTACTCGGCAGGTTTTATAAAAAAAGAACATTTGAAAATGTCAATTTATTTACTTATTAACCTGAATGGGAGACTGGCTTAATCACACCTAAGAATTTCGCTGATGAATTCTTTTTTCTTTTTTCTTTTTTTTTTTTTTTTGGGGGGGGGGGGGGCATTAATTACGACTTCATTTTATCTTACGCAAGCGAGAAATTATTTGTCATTAAAAGCTTATTAATTGGAGGAAGTATCAGGAATTTCATATTGCTCTACTTTATATACACCAATGCTGTATCACATTTAGGATAAGACTCTAGGTTAGTTATTGTCCCTCAAATCAACTAATGTATTTCAGCTTCCCACCTATACAGCAATCATAGCCAACAAATATTCCATGTCGTTTTTTGTCTGAAAAAGCTGCCGGGGACACCGTGAAACAATTGTCAGAAACGAAGTAAATTATTCTTGTGGAGACAATATTTAAGCATGCTGTACAAAGATAATTGGTCTATAATGGAAGATCTGCAATAACATAAACATATGATGAAAGTATTTGGTACCATTCATGGCAACACTTCACGAAAAATTTATATATGGATGTTGTTTGTAGGTGTGAGACACATGGTCTTTTATACAGTACCAAATTTATATAGCAGATACTTAATTGTTCTAGATCAAAATGATATTTTTCATCATATTAATATTTATTCAAATTTCTTTGAACTGTTTCAACTTTTTATCAACAACAATATCTATAAGAATATCCAAAAGACAAATATCTATTTTTTATCAATATCTGAATTTCTAATGGAAAATGTGTCCATTGTAGACCAATCCACTTTAAATAGCCTTCAATCCACTTTAAATAGCCTCCTTTAGACTCAAAATAATTATATTTTTCAAATGAGATAAATTCCATGGTTGGAGTGCTTCCTGATAACAGGTTCTTGTCCATTAACTACATTTTGTTAAAAAAACATATGTTGAAACAATTCAAGGCTGACGAGTTCAAATATATTTTATGGTATTTATTTAGTGCATATTGCCGACAAGATTTATATAATCATCACGGCAGTTTTTCAGTGGTGCATGTCTGCCGTAAAACGATACCTCTTTCTTTACATCTTTCCGATTTATGACAATAAGTCATTTTAATGAGGAAACTATTTAATTACATATCATAACGTAGCTTACTACGAATAAAAAAATGGAACCAAATCTTTACTGAAATACCAATACAATTGTCCATGTATAATCATAATCATTAATCATAGTAATTGTTCTTAATTTGACAGAATGCATCTCATTTTCCACAGAGAAAATTAACGGCAAAATATTGCCAATAGAATGTTCAAACTTTTTCCAAGTTAGGTCTTATATTTCAGATCCGCTTATGGAGCGCACAGAAATAAGAATTAAACCCGGTAGAAAATTCTGGAAACAAAGTGATCCCTAGGAAGCATTAATCACAACAAAATTACATAAGAATTGCAGACTCGGTTTGATTGAGTCTGTACATGAGAGATAATGAATAAGTGCAACATCCCTCACGCCCCCTAGCACCGGCTTGAGCGGTACTCAATTCTCAACACTTAATAGTGCTGGCATCAATGATCCCGAAGGACCAGAAAATATAACAACACTGAAGTGAAGTACGGGGCAACTTTTTACAGCTGCCACACGGCACTTGACACCTGCTGTTGTGAAGTACAAAATTCTGGAAACAAAGTGATCCCTCGGAAGCATTAATCACAACACAATTACATAAGAATTGCAGACTCGGTTTGATTGAGTCTGTACATGAGAGATAATGAATAAGTGCAACATCTCTCATGCCCCCTAGCACCGGCTTGAGCGGTACTCAATTCTCAACACTTAATAGTGCTGGCATCAATGATCCCGAAGGACCAGAAAATATAACAACACTGAAGTGAAGTACGGGGCAACTTTTTACAGCTGCCACACGGCACTTGACACCTGCTGTTGTGAAGACCTCTTGATGTACAAATGATTAAGTGCATTTTTTAACACAATGGCGCATTGTCTACTGCGGACAGAGATTGATGTTTAAGCACGCATAACATCATTAATAACCAACATTTAAAACATATAAAAAAGTTAAATGGGAACCTTTAAGAAAACACCAAAATGGTTAATTTGAAAATGTTTCAGGATCGACTTGATTGAATTTATTATTGACGTCACTGGTAAGTGAAAGCTACCGCCATTAGCATTATAAACATGATAAATCAAAAGTTGTTTGTATTAAATCAAATAATTTTTTTCCATCTGCTTCTTACACACATTCCTGCCGTGCTATATTTCTTCTCAATATTTGCCATTATGTTTAGAAAGTATCTGTAATTCAATGGCCGTTTCGTTTGAAAAAAGAAAAATGTTGCATTTGGTAATTGTTCCAGATTTATCAGCGATGTAAAGGGGGCATATTGTTTGGAAATCACAATACGCATTTGTCCGTTATGATATATTATTTCTTGATCAAACAAGACGTACCTATATGATTACTATATAAAACGCTGTCAGAGGAAATCAAAAAATTACATTTAAGTCATATTGTATGCCAGCAGATGCGTTTTTCTTTGCCTTCTGTGTTAATGTGTTAAATGATGAATGGTAATATCACCAGACTATGAAAATTCAATGCTGTCTGTAAAATAAATGGTGATTTCATCCTAATTTTTTTTTATTTTCATGGGTAAACATTAGCTACGAAATGTGAAAAAAAGTTGTCTTTGTTATTTATTAATGTATTTTATGTCTACCAGTATAGGGTTTTCTTGTCTAACTGTACAGGGAAAGGAAAACCTCACAATGTATTAAAGAGAAACATTACCATAACGGATTCATTTAAATGTCTGCGCTTTTATCGTGTATGATAAAAATAGCTTACAGTCCTATGTAGCTTTTAATACTTAATGATAATAGATAAGGTTTGAATAAACTCGTTATTTGATTATCTTTTCAGAAAAGACTGTATCTTTGAGTTCAGTAAGTTGCATAGGTTTTCATCACTTTTATTTATACAAAATTTGTAGGAAATTACAAGATTATAGACACACATTTTGATCAAATGATGATCTACACAATGTCTGCTGTTCAAATGAAACTCATTTTGTACGTTTTGTTCGTTTGTCATATGCTATTTTACATCCTGTCAATGCACTATATGACATAAAGTGACATCATGTATTAAGCATGTACTTACATACAATTACACAATCCGTCATGTAATTATACATTTTTACAAAATATAGAAAC
This sequence comes from Ruditapes philippinarum, assembly GCF_026571515.1. Classification (NCBI taxonomy): domain Eukaryota; kingdom Metazoa; phylum Mollusca; class Bivalvia; order Venerida; family Veneridae; genus Ruditapes; species Ruditapes philippinarum. The sequence continues at coordinate 107,721 of NW_026863538.1, forward strand.
TTGAACAGCAGACATTGTGCATCATGCAGGTCATCATTTCATATAAAAGGTGAAATGCGCGAGAATAGAGAAGCAAAATATGAAAACATATAACGATAAAAAATGTTGGGATTTTTCTCTTACCATTACATTTTGTCGTGGCATTAAATATAAGATGCTTTTAACTTGGGCCTATTTACTTGACATTTTAAAATGTACAATGCAGAAACATATTAACCCTAATGGCAGGTTTGCTGCTCTTAATGATTAATCCTTTTACGCGTTTATTTTATCTGACGTAAGCGAAAATTATGTGTCATTAAATGCTCATTAAAAGGAGGCATCACGGTTGCCGTATAGCTCTATTTACTATAAATGTAGCTCAAGGCTGAATCACAATCAGAATTAGATGTTTAGTTCAGACTCTTGATTAGTATGCTAGAATTTCAAATAACCTTGCTCATTTGTAATTAGATATAAACGTATCTGTGTTCTGTTTTGTACTGGGAAATTTTAAGTTGTTTATTTCGCTGTAAATGGAATGCAAATTTATTGATATTTCCGTGACGAGATTACCAGACTAAGACTTAAATCATAAGGTTTCAAACGACTTGTTTGTATGTTTATGTTTTGATGTTAACAATAAGATTTCTTATCACAGAAAATCGTTAAAACAGGGTTTAAGTGTGAGATAATAAAATGCGCGTCCGTTGATAAGTGGTTAAGGTCGTTGCCTTAAAACCACTTGCCTAATAGTATCATTGCTGTAGGTTGGAGCCGCGCCAGCGCCTTAGGATTCTGCATGTGAGAAAGCTATCCAGCTAGTTTAAATTTGTACCTGGAATAATATACTGGGAGACCCTGATGTCTTCCTCCACCAGTTAAGCTGACAAGTCCACCATATGCCCTTAGCTAAGTTGGCGTGACATTAACCCCGGCCCAGAAAAAATGTCGAATTTAGCTATTTAGTTCCTTATAAAGGCGTATTTTATATCTTAAAAAGAAGTATCTTTAAAAAAGATACTCGGCCGAAGTAAAACTGGAAAATGTAGTATTATAAACATTATTCATAACGTTTGCTTCTGGTTATTATCATTTTGTAATATTATTGACAAATTTGTAAAGATTCTGGCTATCTGACTGGATAATATGCATAAGTGTGCATAATTTAAATGATGCTTAAATTTCGTTAACAATTTATAGATTACATTTAGTTGTTTTTGTTTTTAACATGCTACTTTCTGGTTGCAATGGAACACACGCATTCTTTAAGTGAAAACCAATATCAGCCGGCATATCCTAGTTTACACAGTAAGCTGTTCAGTCAGCACTTTTGAGTTTCCCTTTAAAATGATGAATGGTTTTGCCCCAAATTGGAAAAGGACTAGTTAATTTGAGATATTTACCATAGAAGAACAAATTATGAACTTTTACTTTCTACCTTAACGTTTAAAAGTTATGACAAAAATAGACAACAATTATTTCATACAGCGACTTAAGCTTTGGAAATTACCGGAAGATACTGCGAGACAAGTGTCAGAAACGAAATGAAGTTAATAATCTTTGTCATTGCTTGTGGAGACCACAATTCAGCATACATAACATTACACGATCTCTTAAAAGGATCAATAGGTACTTTCGTTTCGGTCTAATGAGATGATATTATAGATGAAGTGCTTTGTAATAGTAGGTACCTTTCCGAAAAAAAAGATTTTTTGTTGATCTTGTTTATCATATTCTAATACAAAAAAGGTTAATCGTAACATGCAATTCTTCGGGGCTGATGAGATCAAATGTGTTGGTTTCTTTTGAAAGTTCCTTTTCAGTCTTTATGGTGACGAGTGATTGTAGATCGAGATTTGTATACTCGAAACAGCACGTGTTTTTTGTTGCAGCTGTAAACTGTGGCTCCATACTTTTAAAATCTCCGTATTGTTAATTACTTCTGATACATGAATAGTAGTTATTTTACAAAAAATAATGACTAATGTATGATGGAGCAGCTTACAAGTGAAATGACAGAAGGCTATTTTGTTTAAATTAATGAATGCAATTACAGTAATTTACAAACAAAAACGAGGACCTAGTACTTGAATTGTCCTTAAATTTATAGACCATAGCCAATAATCGTCGTAATTGTGCTAAATTTGATCTAATGATTACACTAAAAAAGGGTAATATTAAGTGAAAGATTTCCAATAGTGCGATTGTGTAATTTTGTATAATTGAGGTCTTATATTTCAGTCCCGTTTATATCGCTTACAAATATAAACGATGCACATTCGATAAATCATTAATAATTGTGAGCTAAATTTACTTATTTGTGTTTTAACGATATTATGTCACTTTTTCCAACTTTGATTGAAAAGTGCATTTTAGCTTAATGGTATCTGTCATTATGTAAATTTCCCTTCACTAATTTAGAACTGTAGAAAAAAAGCGAAAGCGTTTGATAAAGAAAAAGTGTTTATACATATTAAAGACGCTTACTTGTATATTATATTTTGATATGATTGCAGCTGCTTTTAGGCGTCTTGCATATAATGTAGTAAGCCTATTTATATGTTTGATAAATTCATCATGTCTCTTGGTTATACCAGCTGGCTCCTGTGTGTCTTTTAAAGCTACATCTATAATCTGATATAAACAACATGCCTTTAAACAAGACGTTTCAACTTTATTATTCTAATCTAGTAACTTGAAAATCGCCGGCAAAGTCAGTCATATCAGGAATCAAGAATAAGTATGAAAATAATGCAGTAATAACAAACATCTAGAAAACACAAAGTTGATGTAAAGTTATCCAATATGATTCATTAAGTACGAGGCATATTTAATTCCTCACAGACTGGCTTCAGACATAATGTAATAAAATTTCACAGACATTTCCCGAGTGCGATATTGTTGATCATTACCTTAGATTTTCTATTTTACAGACGAAAGCTTTATTACAAATAAGCTAGATTAAGTCTAGTACACCGGTATTTAGAGAGGGAAAATAGGTAGAGATACAATCTGATAAAAAAAAATATAAGTAAGCATCCCCAACCCAATCAATATCCCATCTCCAAAACAAGCATATTAAAAAAAGCCCAAACAAATCAAAGCAAACAATAAAAAATTCAATTTCCAATTTGTTATAGCTACACAACAGGATAAGCATTAATAACAATCAAATTTGTCGTCTCGTTAAAAAAACAACTTAAACGTTATATCAAATCTACATGGTATTTCGTGTCGACGTACAAACAAAAACATTTAATTTAATTCCCACTTTGGTAATTTTCCTCTAAGATATATTGTTGTGTTCAATTTCCTGTTGAGCTAGACAGATAGAAATATAAAGTCTGGAAGAAACTATTGCTATACAAATTCAATAAAAATGATGAGTGAGATAGAATGAATGGAAACCGTAAAGAATGTCCAGAAAAGTAAAACTGCTGGCCCGTTTGATTGAGCCTGTAATTGGACAGTAGTGGTAAGAGCAAGCTGTCGACCGCTGCTAGATTAAGTGAGAGATTTGCCCTTTGCTCAATATAAGGTTCGATCATAGAAAACACATATAAAAAGAACTAGATTTTACACTCAAAACAGCAAGACTGAAGATCTGCATGTCAACTGTCATCATGATAGTTTTCTTGTGTTTCATTTTTTCTTCTTAGTGTTTTGAAACATCATATGCGTTACATTTCTATAGGTTGGTAGCCAAAGCACGGTTATATCTGACTAACAAGTTTTCTTACATCTGCAAGCAAATCATTTAAAATAAATGTTAAACCGAGGCCTCAACATTTTCAGTTGAACAGTTTTTGGGCGTTCTTTTAGGGATTTCGTATTATCTATTTGATAAAGTCTTACTTAAATGGTCTTATATAGGTAGGGGTAGAATTTTCAGTACATGAGCCATATTTTTGTTATATCTACGCTGTATTGTAAGATAATTTTTATTCCAAATTGAAGGCAAGTGGTAAGCAATGTCATTATTATTGCATGATGGAAGGTTTTTCCTCTACAAATATTCAACAAATTCAGCTGCTGAATAAAGGGATATGGTAACACACAAAGGACTCTATACATGTCTGCAGACATTTTATGTCAAGTTTTAAATTCTTATATCCTTGAATTAAAGAAATATTTGCACACAGAAAGTGCTGAAAAGAATTTCCCCGCATATATGTTGCACCAATGTGCCAATACGCCGTTGTTCATTAAATGAAACTAAAGTACATGACTTAAAATTCCAGAATTAAAAAAAAACTTGTACACACAACATATAATTGTATTAATCTCTTATTACTTCTTATCTCAATAATAAGAATAGAGTGGTGTTTTCTTTTACATATAAGTATTCATATATTTACTTATCAGATTAACTATCAAATTGCCCTCAAATAACCGCATATTATTTTCATTTTTTTTACTGTTGACTTAGAACGTGATAAATGTTGATGTTTATTTAATTCAAACTTGTCATATGTTTTGCTAAGGATGGTCTTGATTGATAAGTTGTTTTTCATGATGTTACAATTTCTTTGTTTTTGTTTTTTGTTTGTTTTGGTTTGTTGTCGTTGTTGATAATTTTCCTTTATTGTTTATCTGTCCAACAAATGTCACTTCGGTTTTTTATTTGTTCAAAACACAATACTGAAGACGATGGCGCATTGTCGGTTGTGGAAAAGATTGCTTTACAAACATTTATGCGCAATTAACATTGATTTACAACGAAGTTTAAAACACATAAAATCGATAAAACCTGAAACTTGATAGAAAGCCCAATACGGCAATACGACCGTTGAAAGACGTCACTGGTTAGTGCAAATTACAATAAACGCCCCATAGCACCGGTTTGAGCATAATAAACAAAGTATATCAAAAATTTTCTGTTAACAATTGAATGAACCTTTTCTATCTGTTTCTTACATACTTTACTCAGTGGATAATTTGCAGGACTTATCTGACATATGATGAAATGTTACACTGAACTTTATCTCATTTAAAAATACCACGTACAGTGTATTAACAAAACAGCAATTTACAACAAAGACTATTTTTAGGTCTAATTATATTTATCTTCTAGAGTGTAATCTTTCTTTTATTTGTTTTCACTGTTCAGTCCATTCGATTCTTTTTTGATATTATCTATAGCTAACATTTTGTACGATGGGTCAGCTAAATGGTAACAGTAGTAGATATAAATCACTTTTACCTTCAGTTTTTAAGCGACTGAACCTCTTTTACAAGCTTATTGACAGTTCCTCGGCATGAACTATTAGGCAAAAACATATCTAATCATTTGCAACACGTACAGAAAAGGTCATTTATTAAGAACAAAAATATATATGTTTCGAAATATTTATTGATTAATGAGTTTGTTTCAAGCAGCAGAAACAATACCAACCATCATAAATAGACAAGCAGGATTTCCATGTCCTTAGAATAAGTGACTTAAAGTGAGAGATCTCTTTTGTTATGCTATTTTCTTTAAACTACTATTTATAACAAATTTGACAGCCTAATTTGAACATCTGAAACGTCTGATTTACGTCAACGAAAGTATGATTATTATAACAAATTGTGTGTATTAATAATTTAATTTTGAAATACTTAAATTATTCTACCATATGTCAGATATAGCATGAATGTACCCAGTGAGCCAATGAATCACTAGTTTTTCATGTTCGGTAAGAAGTGCATGACCTCAAAGAAGGATTGATTTATGAGTGAGTTGGAAATTGGAATTTCGTAGCAGACAACAAAACAACCTTGTTTATCTTGACACATATTATGTGTATGTAACAAAACATTAAAGTTATTTTTGCTATAATAAGTGGTATAACAAAACATTTATGCCATATTTCAAAGGAATTAATTTAATATAACTAGAGTACAATTGAATTTTATCTTAACGTCTTTCTTAGCTGTTAATACAAGTCAAAGTGATCCATTTCATTTGAAAGTTGGTTCAGTTTGCCAGCTATGTACAGAAGACACTTTAATTTTAGAAAAGTGACAGACATCAACTCTGTTTGTTTGTCTCTTATGAGATAACATTTTTATAAAAAAAAACTTCGATTGATATAAAAGAGCATATTAAGAACAAATCAAATAATTACACTTTAATTTTAGAAAAGTGACAGACATCAACACTGTTTGTTTGTCTCTTATGACATATCCATGTTATAAAAAAACTTCGATTGATATAAAAGTGCATATTAAGAACAAATCAGATAATTGCATTTACGTCGTCATATTGTATTCAAGCAGACACGTATTTCTTTTGCCATCAACGTTAATGTGTTAAAGGCTGTATTCTATGACTAAAAGTAAAATGGTGATTTTCACCCATTTCTGAGTTAATATATATAAATTATATCTATATATATATCTCGTTTTTCACGTTTCGTGTCTGCAAGTCTAGGTTGTTCATTGTCAAGCTGTAAAGGAAATGGAAACGTGGCAATTCATCAAATTAGAAAAATTACCATAACAACAGGGATTCAGTAGGATGTCTCCATTCTATTTCTGCTTTATATAAGCTTATAACAAATAGCTTATAGCCCTGTGTAGCTATAAAAACATAATATTGAATAGTTCTACACAAATTTGATTATTATTAAAGTGGCACAAAAACACGCCTTTTTTTTACAAAATGTAATAAGCTTACACTGTTAGTTTATAAAGAATTCTAGACAATGATTGTAAAGAAAGCTTTTTGCTTACAAAATACGGCTTGTCTCTGACGTACACACCTAGCCAGCAATGTTTTTTAAAATATATGCTTCACATTGGGAACCTTTGGCTGGTTAACTTTGACCTTGTCGTAAAATACAGCAACTTGTGATTTTTTTTTTTGATTTTTTTTTTTTGGGGGGGGGGGGGGGATGGGGTGCTTTAAATTTGTTGACCTCATTATTGATGAAAATGTGCATTTACATAATGCACATTTTCATAATTATGATATAAATTTTGGCAAAATGCTGTTTTTAATTTCTAGGAGAGATGTTAAGAAAATTTGGGCAAAACCCTATATATATTTTGAACTGCACATTAGTAAATGTAAACAAGTAAATATTCACAGATTATACAGTGTATTAGTGGATATGACTATACACAGACGACAAATGTTGCATTGAGTACAAACAGAATTAAACTGGGACAGCAGTCATTTGATGTGAAGGCCGAAATTTGGATAAAAAAACAAATATAGCGATAATAAATGTTTTTTTCTTTAACCATTAAGATTTGTCGTTTCATAAAGAATAAAATGCATTTAACTTGGGCGTATTTATCTTTTAAACAAAGAACATTTAGACATATATAATTCCGCAACAAACTCGTATTAACCTTAATGGTAGGCCTGATCGCACTTAAGAATTTCGCTGATACATCATTTGTCGATTAATCACGCGTTAATTTGATATGACGCAAGCTGGAAATTGTATATCATTAAATGCTCATTAAATGGAGACATCAGGGTAACGTAGTGCCCTTATGTATGTAATTAAATGTAGCTCAAGGCTGAAGCACATTTAACAAACGATCTTAGTTTCTCAATTTTAAATGGTATCCTACAACATTAAAAAGCCTTACTCATATGCAATGAAAACCAAACTTATCTTTTTTTATTTCCACTGGAAAATTGACATTTAAGTGAATGCAAAATTATTTAAATTTCAATGACGTTAAATTTACAAGACTAGAATAATATGATTTACGCGATATACATTCTGATAATGCTGATATGCATTCGACTTCTTAAAGTATGAAGCTTTTGCTGGTTAAATTTAGATCTGTTCTAAAGAAAATCATTAAATATGGCTTTTAGCTATTTAGTATTAGATAGAAGATCTCGAATATAGCCAATTAAATAAACAACAACAAAAACAACAATAACGCTATACTAAACTTATCAAGTTATTAGACAGTATTTGTCTAAATTTAGATGTTATACGAAGTCTATTTGTACCAAAACTGTTGACATTTTCTTAGAACTTTTATACAAACAGTACTTACTATTTAAACAACAATTTGCTGGTCTGTACAAACAGTGAAGACCTTTTCCCCTTACGGTAATTATTGCAAGCACACATATTACAATTTTACTTTATATGATGATTATTCTTAATTTAATGAAAATATCTGGATTTTTCCTTTTAAAACGGAAACTAAATTTTTCATTTCACTGGCAACTCATGTTAGTTGAAATACAATGAGACATTTAGAAATTTAAAAAATCATATACCAAACTGTTGTTTTATTATTATTTATTTATTCATTTATTTATCTATTTATTAACATTTAATCTTAAAGTTATGATTAAACACAGTGACTGTCATTGTTGAAATATGTTAAAGCAAACCTTAATACAAAAATATAACAATAAATAAAGCATTTTGCTTCCTTTTAAGTTCAAGTGCATATTTGATATTTCTATTAGTGATGTTATTTGAAGATTATAATAGAATATGACGTGAAATAGTTTAGACCATTTGTCGTAATTTCAAAGAGAAAAACTTTTAACAGCTATGATAATTTTGCTTTTTGAGAGAATTCCTATTTTTACAAATCACTATAACTGTTAAATCAATCTCGTGTTCCTCGACGTAATGATTGTGTCTTAAAGAGACTACTTTATTTTAATATGGCAAAATTCTGTCTCCTCAAAGAAAATTAACTTTATTTGCTTATGTCACTACTCTCGCAGGGTCCTCTAGAGTTGTTCCAAGCTAGAGAATTTCACAAAACATTTGACTGCTGTGTTTCATTGGTGGTAAGAAATTTCAATCTATTGATATTGAAAGAATTTAATGGATTGGCAGACTTGTAAAACAACTACTTGAATACAATTAAAAGTATTTGTGAAAAAACAACTGTTACAAGACTGGACTGTCAGTTAGTCGTTAAAAATCTTTCAACATAATTTAATAACTTATAAATTATATTGTAAGATCTTATTAATATATCATAATCGAAATTAATATATATATTTGACATTAGTTTAAAATTAATTAAGAACAACAGTAAGTTAAAATTAGTCAAGTCAGGAGGTATCATAATGGTAATCTAATAGATGTGCGTCTTCATTAGATATGTCAATGTATGAACATTACTTGATTATGTGCAACCTATTTTTTGCTATTTTGCCGTCACCTGTTTCTTATTTTTCTTATGGTACTTATACATTAACGTTCGCAATAATTCTTTGCAAGCTATTTCAATATAACTGTGGATGTCTTCAGCACTAAAAGGAGAAATTCATAGCCATCTGCTGGGCAGCGTAAGCGTCAAACGTCACCTTTTGTATTGTACTTATACATGTAAGGGCACTGTATAAAGTAAAAGAAGCACTTTGAACATGTATGTCTTGTGTATGTATGTCATATAGCGTTAGGAAAACAGGATGATGTTAATTTGAATCGAGGATTATGTAATTGTTTAGAATGGCTCACAAAATAACAAAATGTTATTACAGGTCTGCTGCATGAGGAAAATACATGACATCAGGTCTTGTTATACCAAAAATGTCTTATATGTTAATAATAATATGTACATGATTTTTGCATTTCATTCATGAAAATCTTGCAAAATCTTGTTTTCGCAAGCAATTCTCAATACATATTACATGAGAATATGTTACTTTTCGCGTCTAAAGATACCTATATAAAGGCAGAAGTGGCAATTTGTGCGCGTCATTCTTGCAAACCTTGGACAGTGCGTTCTGACGATCTCTCAAAAAAGAATTGCTGACAGATCTTGGAAAATCTACTGTTATTCAAATAAGTCACTTTATTCTTCCGCCATTTTTATTGCTAGTTCCCGATCAGATGCTATAAGCTACGAGTATTCTTTGTCATTTCAATCTTTCTTGACCAAATTAAGGAATCAGGTACAATGGGTAAACTGGTGAATCCAAACCATCAAGAAAGGGAATTAATGGTAAAATTTATGTCTGTGTCATAGGGTTGAATTATCTGATAAACGCATTATACACGTAAATGATATATACACACTTACACTAACTAAACATACACTATTTATAAAAGTACCTTATTTACATGATTATATACACGTATCTACATTAATATCAATCATACACTAATAACTATAATATAAAGCATTCATTGCATTACATAATAATAAAGTATAATTTGAACACCAAACTAAAGTAGATAGTTTATAATGTAGTGGTAGCTTATAGTAAGTGTAGTCAGACCTCCTTATACTTTCGTTCTTTACTGTATTTATTTCGATTAACCTCCTCTCTATCAATAACAAATCAATAACCAACCACTATCGAGTAATCGATATCCGCCATATTTTGAAAACAAATGTAAACAGCCATTTATGCTTTAAAAACTATTATCATCCTTTTTGTAGTTATTTATTGATATATCTACAGGTAACATTTGTATTTAATGCCTTATATGTAATTGTGTATTGTATTTCAAATTTAAATGATCTGAATTTGTATTGTTAATTGTTTGTATTTTCCGTGTCTTATTATTGTTTATGTATGTCATTACAGGAACGAATTTACCATGTAAATATAATAGAATCTGTCGAACCAACCCAGTGCTTTTGTTATCATAACCCATTGAGTAGGCCGGCGACATCTGGGATATTTTTCGGTGATAATTGCTAAACAGGTCTTCTTCATAAGAAAATACATGACATCCTTATTATACCACAAATTAAAACTTAATCGGATAGAAAATATGATAAAAAGGCAAAATATAACGATTTCATCTGACATTGGCTGGATTTTTGCCTTTTATTGTATTTTCTGGCCGATTAAGTTTTACCAAATCGTCTCATGTTATATTGATATATATTCACGTCGATTTATTTGATGTTAACGGCTTAATATCTGTGTTATTGTAGTTGACATGGTTTATGAAATTAGCTTGTTTGTAGATAATCGGATTTTAATATAGTTGGCATGTTTAGCGACATGATCTAACATCGGCAATTTTCGGGAAAATCTGTGTGCGATACATTACATAATCTGATGTATCAAGTAAGCGAATGTCATGATTAACACATAATTAATTCCATTCCTGCGGCTGAAAGTGATCAGCTTTGACCAAACAGGACCATTGCAATGGCACATATAATAGTGGGTGAGAATATAACATAATACAACATGTTTGTACTTACGTTACAGTGAATGACTTTAGTTTAAATTTAGCCACTTTCATGCGTTATTGACTGTTTAATGGATAGGGAAAAGAAAAACTTGTATGATAAGATGTCTTTCGGTTTAATATCTAAAATATTAAAAATATTGTTTTAACTGTTTCCGCAGCTAAACAAAGTGGTAAAAGAGAATATTAATTAGCTTGTTTCATATGATTGTGTTTGTACATTACTATTATTGTTCCTGAATTCCAAACACCATAACCATATCCTGTGTAGGGTCAAGCAATTCAAAATAAAGAGAGCATGATCTTGTTACCATCTGCAGATTTTTTTGATAATCATTAAATCATTACAATGAGGGCTTGTAGGAAGAATTATCACTAAGAGTTAAATGTATAATACGTAAACGGCAGTACCCCAAATGAATGTACAATTTGTGGAATAAAATAAAACAAAAATGGATTTTGAGTGAACAAAAGTCAGGTTCTTATGCCGCCTTTGAATGCATTGATTCCTTTTAAACTTACGCCTATATAAAAATGTATATTTACAGACTTAAGTTGATCTTTTTAGAAATGTTTGCGCTCAGCTTAGATATTCACGGCTGGACTTAAAAAAAAATATGTTTTCTTTCCATTACAACAATTGATTTATTCTCGTTTGACCTATTCCCGAAGGCTTTCAGAAGTGAACGTTTGGTTTCAAACTTAGCGTGAACTCTTGTGCTGCCATTTCTATTTGGTTTCTGAATAGATAACAATCAATGCCCTTATATAGGCGTTTAAAGACATTTTGCGGTCGTTGCTTTCATTGATTTAAGTACAGTGCCACATAATCAAATGTCATTGCTACACAAGTGTACCTCAATTAGTGGTGCTTTTGCGATACTACCAAATGTCGTGAGATAAACGATGTGAAGTGGCAAAAAAGCTTTTATCTCACATAATTATATCTCACAGCTTAAGATAGCAATTTGTAACTTTATTCCTAAGTTGACACATTTAGATCAGTTAAAAAGTTGAATGTTTAAAGGAATATTGAGAGTACTGAAAATGTCATATCCCTTTTCAGAACAGTACCTTTCAGTTCTTACTAACATATTTTTTTTTCAATTTCCTTACAGTTTGTTTTATTATAGATATTTGAAAATCATTTTTTTATTTTATTAGACACTTTCGAGGAATAAACAATAAAATGAAATACGGACTAATATTGAAGCAATAGTTGTAATGGTGACTTTGGGAAATTTAAAGTAATGAATAATAATTGATACTGTTATTATAAAAACAATTACATCAATAAATGTTCATAACATCACGTAAGACCATTTAAATACCGAAGAGCTGTTAAAATCTAAAGCCAGTTAGTTTATATTTCTCTTATTTACACCATTTACTCAGGAAAACAAACAACAAATAACAAGACAACCGCCTCGTTTGACGAAAGGAGAATGCGTAGCTAATCTATAGTTGTTTGTTATGTCAATTACCGCACAGACTTAACTGTTATTAGAAGAAGCGTTTTTAAATGTCCGTTAAATATTAAATAATTATAGGACACGTATAAAGAAAGTACATGCTTTTAACATAATGTTTAAATATTATTTGCTTATAAAAATGTATTTTAGGACATGGATTAAAAACATCGAGGATGTTGTCAAAAACAAATCAAACGATTGTTTGAATTTATTAAGAAAGAGACAAACTTTTAGATTGTTAAACGAAACAGAAAAAAACCCACAATGTCAAGATTAAAAATAAAAAAAATTCGAAACCACTATCCTTAATGAGATGATGCGGTGATGATCGAGATACTTGCTAATTAAAATACGTTGTGGAATGCAAAATAAATAGCATGCAAGTGCTGCTTTAAATAATGAAAGAGACTAAATTCAACGAATTTTAGGTGTGAGGTGACCATAATTTAGGATACTTAACATTAACAAATCTCTAAAAAGGTTCAACAACAACAACAAAAAACAAGCAGCTATTCTGAATCAGGTATTGTCTTCCATGATCAAACTATGACTTTTTGACTTTCTACCTTAACGTTTCAAGCTTATAACAAAAAGAGACAACAATAATTTCATAGCGTAAATTTCACTTTGAAAATTACCGGAAGATACTGCGAGACAAGTGTCAGAAACGAAATAAAGTAACTAATCCTTGTAGAGACCATAATTCAGCATACTAAACATAAAAAAATATCTCAAAAGGTTCAACAGGTATTTTCGTTTCTGTCATATGAGAGAATGTAACAGTTGAAGTGCTTTGTAATTCCGAACAAAAGATATTCTAATACAAAAGTTAATTGAAACATTACATTATTCGAGGTTGATTAGCTCAATTTTTTTTAAATTTAAAGTTCAGTTTATGTGGCGACGAACAGCAGGTGTTTAGTGTTGGTTGCATGTGTGAAATGTGGCAACATACTTTTTAAATCCTGACTGTGTTTTTTTATATTTTCTGATATATGAATAGTAGTCCTTTTACCAAATAAAAATGACTAATACATGATCAGGGAGCTTACATGCTATTTAATCAATGAAATACGATTTACGTTAATTTACAGACAAAAACGAGAACATTTATTTATTGTCGTACAGCAAAAACAACATAATAAACATTCAATGTGATCCCTACTATGATAGTTCTTCTCTAACTTTAAAGATATGTTATTGTTATCAATAAACTACATTTGTAGTCTAGAACAAATGAACTAAAAATGGTAACAGTATAGAATAACTGGAAACCTTAGATAATGCACAAAGAAAAAGAAAAAATGATTGCCAAGTTTGATTGAGTCTGTTATTGGACGTAAGTAAAAATTGCAAGCTATCGTGCAGCACTAGATTAAGTGAGAGATTTGCTCTTTTTTCGATATAAGGCTCAATCATAGAAACACATATGAAAGAACAGTAAGCAAGTTAGCACTTTTAACATTTTCATTTTATTATGAATGCTTTCTCCCGCTCTTTAGATATTATATTCAAAGCAGATTAACTTAATGTCTTCATTTCAACTGTCATCATGATAATTTTCTTGTGTTTCGTTTTTCTTCTCAATGTTTTGAACCATCATAATGCGTTGCATTTCTACATGTTGGTAACAAAAGCATGAAGTCTCATATACACGGTTATAGATGTATAACAGACCTTGGCATCTGCGAAATAAATGTTAAACAGAGACCGCAACATTTTCAATTTTACTGTTTTTAGGCGTTATTTAGGGATTCCGTTTTATTTTATTTTAAAAAGGTAGGCGAAGTATCGTCAGTACAAGCGTCTTATTTATTTATATCTGCGATGTAGTGTAAGTTAATGTTTATTCCGAATTGAAGACAAGTGGTAAGCAATGATATTTCACAATTATGTCAAAATTGCAGTATGGAAATTCTCCCACTACAAATATGCAACCATTTCAACTGCTGCTAATAATTTTATTAGTTCGATGTTTTCTGTATTTTGACCTTAATTTATAGTGTACGATGGATCAGCTGACTGGTACCAGAACTAGATATAAATCACTTAAATTTTCTTGTGTGTTTTATTTTCTCTGTTTGTTTTGCTTTAAATTTGTTGACCTCATTATAGATGAAAATGTGTATGTACATAATGCAAATTTTTATAATAATGATATGGATTTTCGCAAAATGATGTTTTTAATTTCTAGGAAAAATGTGTAATAACTTTGGGCAAAGCCATATTATATATTTTGTAGAAATGCATATTAGTAATTTAGTATTTGTGAACAAATACGTATTTACAGGTCATACAGTGTATTAGTAGTTGTATATGAACAAACATAGACGACAAATGCTGGTTCAAGTACACACGGAATGTAACTGGAACAGCAGACATTTAATGTTAAAGTCAAAATGATCGAGAATATAGCCGCAACAATATGCAAAATATAACGATACTATTTTTTTTCTTTAAAAATTATATCTTGTCGTGTCGTTGCAATAAGGTATTAGATGCCTGAAAAGTATTCATTTTCAGCGAGTGAGGGCGTTGATTCAAACTCCAGGAGAGGACTTTGTTTCATTTTTTTCTCTTTTTTTCCTCTTTTTGTATTGCCAGATTTTGATTTGTCTTTGATTTTGATGCATAATTTTACTGTGAATTGTGTGAAATTGGATAGGGTAACAACTTAAAATGATTATAATTTGAAATTGGCAAGGTAAACATTCTTTATACTTTTCACAAATATTTAGATTTGTATCAAGATATGAAATAATATTTTGATGCCCCTATGTTATATGACAAAATCTAACAGGGTTTCTAACCCAATCCTCTTATTTTTTATGAAAAATAACAAGTACCTGTCTCAATAAAATAGAGAAAATCAGAATCCCTAAAGAAAGCCCAACACGGCAAAATTGAAAATGTTGCAGGCTCGGTTTTATTGAGCCTGTTCATGGACGGTACTGTCAAGCGCAAACTACCGTCCACGCCCCCTAGCACCGGCTTAAGCAGAATTCAACATTTAAACACTAAAATGGTAATATTTTGAATTTAGAAACATCCGCAGATGTGTTCATATGGCGGTTATCATGAAACCTTCAATGTGACACTTCCGTGTCATTCCATGAAAAGCGGCGTATGGTCCCCAAGTTATAGAAAGTGTGTGCCCTAAACGAGAAAACAAAGAACGGAGCTAAATAAAATAGAATTTTGATAGGGGATCAGAGGTTATGAAGCCTGCATATCACAGATAAGACGTCCAAAGACAAAGTTAAAAAGCAGGCAACATATCCTAAAGGTGATGCAACATTATTCAAGTAGGAATATTGGAACCACCCGACTAGAAAATGCCGAAAAGTTAAAAACTAAAAATACCACAAGCACATCAATAATGTCGTGCTGAACGATATTTAAGGATCGGAAATATAGCATCTCTGATTGACTGTACGGGGCGACTTTTTACAGCCTCCACACGTTTCAAACAACGCTAATGTGGCGATAAAATAGATAAAATAAGAATTCCTAACGAAAGCCCAACACGTCAAAATTGAAAATGTTGCAAACAAAAGAATCTGTTAATAGTCATTTGTCTTTGGTTTTATTTTTAGTGATTAGAGAAATGTGGTTCTTTATAAGTACAATGCACTTTTTAATTAAGAAAAATATGGAACTATCAAATTCTGGAAACAAAGTGATCCCTCGGAAGCATTAATCACAACAAAATTACAAGAGAATTGCAGACAAAAAAAATTCTTCAGATAATAAAAACATATTCTTTATTGTTGTTATATAAAACTGATGCAAAAGTTACACTTTATTGTCAATGTTATTCAAACAAGGTTGTAAACTTTTGTATTTTTTGTATTTATGTCCAGAATATGGTAGAGTTTATTATAAAGCGTTTTAAATGCCTGTCGAAAAAGTGTTAATTATACATCCAATACCTTAAAAAATAAAATACTTATAACTCGGACGTGTTAATTTGAAAAAAAGAACATTTAGACATATAGAATCATCATATTAACCTAAATGGTAGACCAAATCGCACTTAAGAATTTCGCTGATGAATTCTTTTTTGATTAATCACGAGTTCATTTGATCTGACACAAGCGGGAAATTGTGTCTCATTAAATGCTCATTAAATGGAGGCATCAGGGTTGTCGTAGTGCCCTTATGTTTTTTAAATGTAGCTCAAGGCTAAATCACATTTAACATAGGATGTTTGTTTCCGATATTTTAATGGTATACAACTATTTTACAAAGCCTTACTCATCTTCAATAAGACCACAACTTATCTTTCTTTCATTTTGTACTGGGAAGTTTCAAGTTGTTATTAAGCATCGAAGTGAATGCAAAATGAGTTATGTTTCCATGACGAATAGTTGTTTTACATTTTTACGTTCTGCTTTATTAAATGTTGATAATGCATTCGACTTCTAAACCTATGATGCCTTTGCTGGTAAAGTTAAGATTTGTCCTGAAATAAGTAACAAACAAGATTGCATTTGAGAAAAATGCTATGCCACCGCATTAATACAACACTAAATAGTAGTGTAGGAACAGATTTGAAGATTGTCATAATGCATAGATCCCTAACCTATCTAATTCTTATTATCAGATTAGTTGTTAAACAATAAAAGATCAGAGTAGGAATATATCAATGCACTCGAGTCTAGTGAATTTGGTGGTTAAGGTCCTATTTCACACAGCCTAAATTTCATGACTGCATCAAAGGACAACATGCAATACACTTTGTCGAAATCTAGGTCAGCTGATATAAAAGTTTACTTTTAATTTTGACACTAGAGGCAAAATTTAAACAACTGTGGTAGAGTACCTAAAGATGATATCATTTAACAATTATTAAAGCTCTAAGCCTTGTACCTTCAGACAATAAGATTTTTTTATTTTTTACTATATATATATTGTATATACTACGTATATATTGAAAATCAATGACCCCGGGGCAGGGGCAATTTTGACCCCAGGGCTATTATTTGAACAATCTTGCTAGAGGTTCACTTCACAATGTTTCATGCAAAATATCTAACCTCTAGCATTTGTCAATTGCTAGAAGAATTTTTTTTTAAATTTTTACCATAAGTTTTTACTATGTAAATATGAGGAAAATCAATGACCCCCGGGACGGCGCTAATTTTGACCCCAAGGCTATAATTTGAACAATCTGGGTAGAGGTCTACCAGACAATGCCTTATGCAAAATATCTAAGCTCTAGGCCTTTTTGGTCTTTACAAGAAGGGATTTTAAGTTTTTACTATATGTACATATAGTGAAAATCAATGACCCCCGGGGCGGGGCCGATTTTGACCCCAGGGCTATAATTTGAACAATCTTGGTAGAGGTCTACCAGACAATGCCTTATGCAAAATATCTTAGTTCTAGGCCTTTTGGGTCTTTACAAGAAGATTTTTTTAATTTATTCTTATAACTCCTTTTGGTTGCCATGGCAACCAGATTTCTGCATGGAATTAAATTCTTTGAACAACTTTGGAAGCCCTTCACCCAAGGATCAATCCTGCCAAGTTTGGTTGAAATTGGACTAGTGGTTTTTCACAAGAAGATTTTTTAAGTTCACTATATAATCTATATAACACACAAACAAACAAACACACACACACACACAGGTGAATCGCTATATGCCACCGCATCGCAGATGCTGCGGTGGCATAAAAAGCAATGACGCTGTACTAAACTCATCAAGTTATTAGACAGTATTCGCTGTTAAAAGCAAGGCAATGAGAAGATAATTTATTTACTTCGCAATTTTAAACATACAATTATTATTATTAAAAAATGGTGGTGTGTAAATACTATGAAGACCTATTCCTCGTACGATAAATATTAGAAAAACATTAATTAGTAACGGTGGTTTACGTAGCATTATTCTGGATTTTAGGAAAAAGATCTAGAATTTTTACTATTACCATAATTTTAGGCTATTTATCTAAGATTTAACTTAAAAGTATTTTGGTTTACACTAACAAAGAAACGAAGATAATTTGTATGACAAACTCTTTAAATAATATATAAAAGTAAGCCAACAGGTAGACATATAACGATTAAAAAAAAACATTTTGCTTCGTTTTCAGTCCAAGTACATATTTAATATTGCTGTTCATTATATTAACTTAACATTTTGTGGATTCTATATGAAAGGGAATAGTAGAATATGACGTAAACTGGTTAAGATTATTTGTCGTCATTTCATAGAAAAACTGTTAACGGCTCTGATAATTTTGCTTTTTGAGAAAATTCCTCCTATTATACATTACTATAACTTATGTTCCTCGAAATAATGATTGGACAGACTACTTTATATAAATATAGGAAAAGCCGTTCTCCTTAAAGATAACTAACTTCATTTGCTTATGTCACTTCCCTCGCTGTATCCTCCGGCATTGTTTCGAGCTAGAGAATTTTCTCAAAACATTTGACTGCTGTGTTTCATTGATGATAAGAGATTTCAACCAATTGATATTGAAAGATATTAATCACAAGCCTAAATGTATCTGTGCTGTCTTGCGGGCATACAATTTTACTTTGGATTAGAATACTCGACTACAAATATAAGTATTTGACCTCGATATATTTTAAAAAGGGGAAATACACTCGTTCCCCTTTTTAAGGCACTATTTTTACATTATTTTCAGCTAAAGTAATGGTATTGTTTTGTGAAAAGTAAAAGACAAACAGCTAAAGTAAACATCCAAATTTTATTTTTTGTTTCTTTTGCAAATGTTTTCGGGGGAACCATTCCCCCGAAGAACAAAAGCCATGTACAGAATACAACATGATTCGATAAATAAAAAGCAATTGTTCAGTAATAAGAGATACATTATGCTTACGGGGGAACCATTCCCTCATCAAAATAAAAAGCAAATTTCAAAACTTATCTTTAACACATACTCTAAAGTGGAACCATTCCCCTTAAAAAAATAGATATAACAATTTAATCAAATAAAATGCAATAATTAAGAAATAAGAGCCATATAACCGATAAAAGGGAACCATTCCC
This sequence comes from Ruditapes philippinarum, assembly GCF_026571515.1. Lineage (NCBI taxonomy): Eukaryota > Metazoa > Mollusca > Bivalvia > Venerida > Veneridae > Ruditapes > Ruditapes philippinarum. The sequence continues at coordinate 127,340 of NW_026863538.1, forward strand.
CCATCAAAAAATTAAACTTCAAAACACATTTTCTAAAGTGGAACCGTTCCCCATAACAAATTAACAGATATAACAATTGGATAGAATAAAATGCAATAATTTAGAAATTCAGAGCCATGTTACAAGGAAGAGGGAACCGTTCCCTCATCGAAATAAAAAATAAAATTTCAAAACTTATCTCTTACCCATTTTCTAAAGTGGAACCGTTCCCCCTTAACAAAACAGAAATAACAATTTGATAGAATAAAATGCAATAATTTAGAAATTTAGACCAAGGTTACCCGTAAGAGGGAACCGTTCCCTCATCAAAATAAAAAATAAATTTCAAAACTTATCTCTAACCCATTTTCTAAAGTGGAACCGTTCCCCCCTTAACAAAACAGGTTCAAAAATTTGATAGAATAAAATGCAATAATTTAGAATTTTAGAGCCATGTTACCGGTAGGAGGGAACCGTTCCCTCATTGAAATAGAAAATAAATTTCAAATCTTATCTATAACACATTTTCTAGAGTGGAACCGTTCCCCCTTAACAAGACAGATATAACAATTTGATAGAATAAAATGCAATAATTTAGAAATTCAGAGCCATGTTACCAGTAAGAGGGAACCGTTCCCTCATCGAAATAAAAAATTTTTTTTTAAAAACTTAAGTATGACACATTTTCTAAAGTGGAACCGTTCCCCCTTAACAAAACAAAAATACAATTTGATAGAATAAAATGCAATAATTTAGAAATTTGGAGCAAGGTTACCCGTAAGAGGGAACCGTTCCGTCATCAAAATAAAAAATAAATATCAAAACTTATCACTTACCATTTTCTAAAGTGGAACCATTCCCCCTTAACAAAACAGATTAAAAAATTTGATAGAAATAAAATGCAATATTTTAGAAATTTAGAGCAAGGTTACCCGTAAGAGGGAACCGTTCCCTCATCGAAATAAAAAACAAATTTCAAAACTTATCTAGAACACATTTTCTAGAGTGGAACCGTTCCCCCTTAAAAAAACAGATATAACAATTTGATAGAATGAAATGCAGCTATTTAGAAATTTAGAGCCAGGTTACCGGTAGGAGGGAACCGTTCCCTCATCGAAATAGAAAATAAATTTCAAATCTTATCTATAACACATTTTCTAGAGTGGAACCGTTCCCCTTTAAAAAAAACAGATACATGTATAACAATTTGATAGAATAAAATGCAGTAATTTAGAAATTCAGAGCCATGTTATCAGTAAGAGGGAACCGTTCCCTCATCGAATTAATTTTTTTTTTCAAAAAACTTAAGTATGACACATTTTCTAAAGTGGAACCGTTCCCCCTTAACAAAACAGATATAACAATTTGATAGAATAAAATGCAATAATTTAGAAATTCAGAGCCATGTTACCAGTAAGAGGGAACCGTTCCCTCATCGAAATAAAAAACAATTCTTTTAAAAAACTTAAGTATGACACGTTTTCAAAAGTGGAACCGTTCCCCCTTAACAAAACAGAAATAACAATTTGATAGAATGAAATACAATAATCTAGAAATTTAGAGCAAGTTTACCCGTAAGAGGGAACCGTTCCCTCATCGATATAAAAAACAAATTTCAAATCTTATCTATAACACATTTTCTAGAGTGGAACCGTTCCCCCTTAATAAAACAGATATAACAATTTGATAGAATAAAATGCAATAATTTAGAAATTTAGAGCCATGTAAATGGTAAGAGGGAACCGTTCCCTCATCAAAATAAAAAAATAAATTTCAAAACTTATCTCTTATCCATTTTCTAAAGTGGAACCGTTCCCCCTTAACAAAACAGATTTAAAAATTTGATAGAATAAAATGCAATAATGTAGAATTTTAGAGCCAGGTTACCAGTAAGAGGGAACCGTTCCCTCATCAAAATAAAAAAAAATTTCAAAACTTATCTCTTATCCATTTTCTAAAGTGGAACCGTTCCCCCTTAACAAAACAGATATAACAATTTGATAGAATAAAATGCGATAATTTAGAAATTTTGATCAAAGTTAAAGATTGCGGACGGCAATGGAAAAGCTGCCATTGACTGTAACAATACCTCTATTTTTTTCTTTGAAAAAAAAATGACAAGCTAAAAATGATGAAAATACACTAATTTGACATATATTTTTAGTTCAAGACCATTATGAGGCAAATTTAGTTTCAATTGCTAAATTTGAGCCACAAATAAATCACTAAATAAGAAACATTTTGACTGATCTATCATATGAAAAACAAATTTGATTAAATGCCTTGAAACTAAATTTCAATGCAATGAGATACATCTGTCTATTAAGTTTCACTTCAATAGCTCCAATAGGTAGACTGTGAGGCAGACAGACAGACAATCTGATTCTAGTATATCGCACATTATCATCACTCTCAACATCTCTCTTCACAGCCATACAGGTATTTTTAATAAACAATTTTTAGCTACCAAACGAAGTTACAACAGAATATGCCCATGTAAAATCCAATTATTTTCTGCCATTTTGAGTCTTTTTCACAACAGTATCTGAAAATAAATAAGGATTCATTTAACTTTTTTCATTTCATTATTTTCTATCATTTCACAAAATAATCTTTTCAAATTCTGGGACTTTGTAAGATACAAGTGAATGACTTAAAAAAACCCAGATAAATACATGTATATAAGGCCAAAAAAACAAAAACAACTTGTTTCTGGTCACAGTCCCCTAAATGAACAAGGTCAGTAGGTAGGGATTTTTTGGGGGGTTGACTGTTAAACCGATGACATATATGCAAAGTGCTGCATTAAATATAAATGGATCCCATGTCATTCTGACATATTGGTCAGGGGTAAAATATACAGTCGGTCGGCAGACCAGAAACAAGATTTTTTTTTTTGGCCTAAGCAAAATACTGACAAAATGTTTTAAATTAGGATCATAAAATTTTGTTGCATGTTAAGAATAATTCTTATATTACTTTTATTTTTTGTGTGAGATTGGTTCAAAACAGGAATCCTTTACAGAATTCTGTAAGATGTACTAAGTTCAGGCTCACCAACTTTATATAATTATACATTGAGTGCATTGGATTTTGCTGTGATGTAGGGGAAATTATGACAAAACAGAAGTATCTTTAAAAAGATACTTGGACAAGAATAAACTGTTTATTACTTGTCTTTTTAAAACCACTTGCCCCTTACCACTGTGTGTTCGAATCCCGACAGGGACTTTGGATTATTTCATGTAAGGAAGCTATTCAGCTAGCTTACGGAACGTCGGTGGCTTTACTCAGGTGCCCGTTCATGCTTGAAAAAATGCACGGAGGGGCACCTGAGGTCTTCCTCCACCAGTAACGCTGGAAGGTCGCCAAATGACCTATAATGTGTCGGTGTAATGTAAAAAACCCAAATCAAACAAGAGAGCCGGGATGATGGCCCTGAAATCGATCACCTGTATGTAGGCCCCCTGGGCGGGGCCAATTTTGTCCCAAGGGCTTTTATTTGAACAAACTTGGTATTCACTCACTAGAAGATGTTTCATGCTTAATATCTAAACTCTAGCTCTTTGAGTTTTTTAAAAGAAGACTTTTTAAGTTTTTACTATATACATATAAGGAAAATCAATGATCCCGGGCCAGGGCCAATTTTGACCCCAGGGCCCTGATTTGAACAAATTTGGTAGACACCCACTAGAAGATGTTTCATGCTTTATATCTAAGCTCTAGCTATTTGGGCTTCTTAAAAGAAGATTTTTAAGTTTGAACTATACACAATTAAGGAAAATCAATTACCCACCCCCCGGGCAGGGCCAATTTTAACTCCAGGGCATTTATTTGAACGAACTTGGTAGACACTGACTAGATGATGTTTCATGCCAAAGATTTAAGCTCTAGCTTTTGGGGTTTTCTAAAAGCAGCTCTAGCTTTTGGGATTTTCTAAAAGCAGATATTTTAAGTTTTTACTTTCTGTTGCCATGGCAACCAGAGTTCTGCTTAGAATTAAATTCTTTGAACAATTTTAATGTTTACTACCAAAGGAACATTCCTGTGAAGTTTGGATGAAATTGGCTTAGCGGTTTATGAGGAGATGTTTAAATAAAAGTTTACAGATGGACGGACGCCAGACGAAAAGCGATCACAAAAGCTCACCATGTCACTTTGTGACAGGTGAGCTAACAAACAAATCAAACTTGTCTTTTTGTATGCACTTGTTTTTCTGGGAAGTTTATTGTCTCATCTTTTTAGAGTGTCATTTATAACTCAGTAAATTCTACTATTGAATAAGATATTCACTAGAGAATTAATGAACATTTTTAAAGCAGTGAAAAATATTTATTGGGAAGAAGTTCACAGATCTCAAATATCTGAGAAATTTAAACTAGACAAGCGTTTTTCAATGACCTCGAAGTGTGACCTTGACCTTTGACCTTCAGACCTGGTTCATGTGCATGACACTGCTTCTCATAATGGTGACAGTTCTATAAAGTTTCATTAGAATCACCCCATATGTGTAGGAGATATGCTCTGGACAAAAGCACAAGTTTCTCATCTTTAGTGACCGTGACCTTGCATAATTATGTTAATCTAAATCACATGTTTCGCACCTGTAGTCATGCTAATGACCATTTGTGTTTCAATCCCTCAATAAATGATAACAAAATGGTCCAAATACAAATTTAAATTTTTTTTATTAAAACTTTGACCCATATGTGTCAACTTGACCTTGGTCACAGGGATCTAAAATTTTCCACCAGATACTCCGCCTCACAATGGTGATATTTGCGTGAAATTATATTGAAATCCCTTTATGCATGTAGAAGTGTTGCTACAAACAAGTGTTTTTCAGTTACTAGTAAGTGTAACCTTGACCTTTGACCTAGAGACCTGGTTCATGTGTGCGACACAGTTTCTCATACTGGTGAACATTTCTATGAAGTTTCATTAAAATTCCCCAATGAGTGTAGAAAAATTATGTTCCGGATAAAAATAAAATAGCGTCTGTCCAGCCGCCCGCCAGGGGGGAAACTAATATATAAAAGAGAAAAAAAAAGAAGATATCATGGTAATTTTAAAACTGACATATATATAGCCAGTTCTACCTGTAGGGATATCTTTATCTTTGCCAAATGAAAAATAACAAATGTTAGTCATTGAAACTGCAAATTTCACTTCTATGCATATTTAATAACTATAAACAAATATGTTGATGTTTTTTAGAACTGTTTTGTGTGGGACATGTAGCTTTAACTAATTTATTTTGAAATTCTATCATACATGTAGAAGTAAGCACAAGCACACATTTTTTAGCCTTTTAAACGTTCTTTGTAGAGTTACTTACATTTTCTTTTTTTGAGTGGCCTCTGTTTATTATCACCAGTCTTCTCTAATCACATTCCCCTTGCTCACATGTAGTTTACTGGCTAAGATAATAGACCCTGAAATTTTAAGCAAAAGTATTACCATTTCTAGTCTAAAAGCCATTACACTAAAACCAGATCCCACTAACTAGTTTTATTATGTTGTTAAAAATAATAGAAAAATAATAAAGTGAAAACAAGCAATTATCATGGTATATGCAAGCAATCCATTATTAAAGTCCCCTACCGGTTAGAACCCCAGCAACATTATGATGGGTCATTGGCCATTCAATTATGCCACTGAATGAATGAATGATATGAATGAACTTTAAGCTTTCAAGTTCTTAGTTTGTCTATATCTTAGTAATGTGTTAAGTTTCCAAGCCTCCCTTGTAAGGAAATCTGTGGAGAAATAAGTAAGTTAAGGAATGAATAAGAAAAATTCAATGTTTAAGGAGATAATTCTGGCAACATGTATGCTAGATTTGTAACCCTTGTCATATGATGTGGGAGTTTGAAGTAAATGCTATAAGAAATGAAAAAGTTTAAGTAAAAAATAATTTATTTCTAGCAAAAAATCTCAAGTGCATGGGACCTAATTCTGGAAATAGTCAAGCTATAGTATTGAACCTTCTCACAAATGATTTATTTGAGTGATAATAAGAAACATATGTATTAAGTTTGAAGTAGAAACATAAATATATAAAAAAGTTATAAAACTAGAACTCCGTGAGTCGGATGTGTCGCCTTGTGAACAATAAAGTTTAGGAGAAATGGCCAGAGCAAAAAATGAAATTATGAAAATTAACAATTTTTTAAGGGTTATATAACTCAAAAAATAAGAAGTGAAGAGCAGCAGTTTCTGTGCACTGCACTTCTTATCAATAAGATCTATCATCTTATGAAGTTTCAAGTCCATAGTTTTTATAAAAGCAACCTTTTTCAAGGTTTTTACAAGGCGACACAAAAACATCATTTTTTTCATGAACATTCTAAGGTCAAGGGGGGGGGGGGGAATCTTGACAGCTCTCCATATTCTCCCATAAAAATATAGTCAAGATTAAAATATTTTAAGTTTCATAAAAATGTTTTCATTTCAGGTGGCACGATAGCTCAGTTGGTTTAACCACTGACTGTCACTCCTGAGGTTCCGGGTTCAATCCTGGGTAACACCCTTGGGACTTTTCAGAAACACTTTCAGTGTTTCCCACCTACCTAGAGGTTTACGTGTAAATAATCCAGGTAATCCTTGCATGTATCAGTGTTATACACTGGGCATGTAAAAAGAACCAAGGAATTTATTCAATAAGAGCTAGGGACTCAGGTTACCGGACTCCCTAAATGTATCTCATAGCTGTCTCAAGAGTCTGGTGAGGTAAGGACCCTACTGGAAATAAGAGCTTGCACTGTCATAGGTTATCCTTGACCGCTCGGTCTAGAAAAATCAATCAATCAATCAGCATGCTTTGAGAAATCACAAATTTTGTTAAATTTGCCATATTTTAAGCCTATTTGTTGCCATAGCAACCAAATTTTTCAACATAGGAAGAACAGAAGAAGACGTGCATAATTTCTATACTACCATCTACCCATAATTCAATGTTCATAAAAATACTTTCAATACTTTTTGTGTTATCACTGGATCCAGTTTATGTGTTAAATTAGCAATATTTTCAGTCTATTTGTTGCCATAGCAACCAAATTTTTCAACATAGGACAAAACAGAAAAAAACATGCATAATCTCCAGACTGCCATCTTACCCTATATCAAGTTTCATAAAAATATTTTCAGTACTTATTGTGTTATATATTCTCAGGATTCAGGTTTGTGGACGGACTCACTGCAGCAGACGGACAGACAGAGAGTAAACCTCAAATCCCCTCTGGTTAAACCGGTAGGGGACTAACAAATGATTATAGAATGTTTAAAGGGTACTATAAGCTTTAGATTGTTTGAGTAACCTTATAACACAACATTACTGCATAGTCATGCTGTGTTGTATTACTCCGAGTTGACCATCAAAGCACTTTAACCTTAATAATTACCTGTGGATTGAAAATTGATCCATTAGTTTAATCAAAAATCAAACATTAAGGAATTGTTACTTTAATAACAAGGAACTACATGAAAGAGATTATTTCTAGTTTATATTCTACAGTAAAACCTTAATTTGTTTTCCATAAATCTTTGATTTCTCAGCCTAATTTTTTTTCCAGTTATCTTTCATTTGAATGAAAATTGAAATGATTGGAATGAAAATAATGAGAACATAATACTGATGAATTTAAAGAAATCCTTGTTTCCAGATAATGTAAAAAATGGCATACAAATGGTACTTTTCTAAACATAAAATTATTTACAAAATACTGTATTTGTATAATCAGATATATCTTTGTAAAAGATATTATTATTATGCGCTGAATTTATAGGTCTACTGAAGGTGGATTGAATCTCAACACAATGTTCCGTTTTATATATTTTAATGTTAATCTTTCTTAGTGGAATACCACAAATAATATATAACATATACACAGGTTTATCCTTATGTTAACAAATAGATATAAAAAAAAACAGTAACAAATATTTCTAGTGGAGAGCCACAACGTTATCACTTGGAAATCCAAAATCTAACTATCTAAATTTTTCTACATGTATCTTTACAACCTTTCTAAATAGGAATTCGTTTTAAAACTGACCAACAGAATTTTAACATTTTTGTGTCTTAAATAACAAAATGACCAATCAGGTTTCACTAACAAAATATGGTAACATAGCAACATAGAATTTATAACAACAATCATCACCTGGACATTTTATCAGTCATAAGGTTTTAACAACTTATTAGGTACAGACGGACTAAATTGACATCATCACCTAAATATAATAAAACTTTTAGCACTGTTGATTGGACAAAGAGGAAAAGCCATCATTTAATCTTCTGGTTACATAAATATTAATTTGACATCTGTTATTAAAAACATATAATATTTGTAACTTAACATATTTGAAATTTCACACATTGTTCTGAAAATTTGACCTTTTAGAAAATGATTATATTTATAAATATTTTTGTTTAAAAAGAAAAATCATCATGCATATTTATTCATTTATTTTTTTTTTAAAGAATTTTATCATTTTTCTGCTGCACAACACTTCTCCTCCTTTAAGATTATTTCACTCCTGTGAAATGAAGCATAAATATGTATATAACAAAAATAAATATCATTAAATTAGAATACCGTTTACGTAAGATATTCAGTTACAGAAATATATTGTGAACATAAAGCACCGATTTTGCTGAAAAGCATAAGTACCATCCACTTTATAATATATCATACATGTATATCACTGATTTATTGTAAACAATAAACTTTCAATAACGTCTACTTCTGTTATACTGCCCCTCTGTCCTTGCTGTCTTCCATGGTGAAATTTGCTTCCTGATCTATACTCGTGTGGGAACCCGGTTTCACATTGCTGTTGAAAGGTCCTGATTACTATTTCCTCTTTTACGACAAAGATATTTTGTTCTGTCTCTAAGCTGAGTAATCTCATCTGTCAAGGTTTTGGTTTTTATTTTTGAGGTCATCTATTTGGTCATTCAATGATTCTGTCATCAATGCTTCGTCATAAAGCTTTCTGTTTGTATTGGAGTCTCAATTCTACATAATCATCACTCAATTTCTTATATTTCTAAAATAAGTTTGTCCATTTTCTCTAGTTTTGACGAGTCAGCACTTAATTTTTCTTTTAGCGAGTTGTTTTCTTGCAACAATGCTTCTTGAAAATTACATATTTGTGATTTCTTGAGGGAAATCTCATTCTGCAGGTTTTCATTAAAGTTTTTAAGTCTTTGATTTTTTCAAAATTAGAGCCACATTTTCTGATTTTAAACCGTGAATTGTTTTATTCATTGAATCATTTAAAGATTGTATCTTCTGAAATTCTGCTTTAGAAACGTTACTAACAGAGTTGTTTGTTTAAAATATACTTAAAGAAGCATCGTCTTCGTTATAGAATTGGTAACATGTTTTCTTTGCTGTCTTACGTCTGATAAAAGTTGTCATATGTTCTTGATCCCGTTGTTTAGATTAGACTTGACTTGGACTGCTTGTATTTTCGGCAGACTCGTGCAAAATGTCCAATTCTCTTGCATTTTGTTGCTTCTTGCCATTTTCTGCACAACACTTCTCCTTACTGTTATAATGATTAAGTCCACATTGTCCACATGATTTTTCACTTCTAAATGGTATTCCGTTTATGAAACTCATTGATGTTTTTCTTGGGGAAGTTGAATTCGTAGTCTCGCTTGCTAAATTGAGAGGTTGGGAAAGACACTGATTCCCACCAAGTATTATGCGCTGAACTTTTATAGGTCTACTGAAGGTGGATTGAATCTCAACACAAATGTTCCGTTTTATATATTTTAATGTTAATCTTTCTTAGTGGAATACCACAAATAATATATAACATATACACAGGTTATCCTTATGTTAACAAATAGATATTAAAAAAACAGTAACAAATATTTCTAGTGGAGAGCCACAACGTTATCACTTGGAAATCCAAAATCTAACTATCTAAATTTTTCTACATGTATTTTACAACCTTTCTAAATAGGAATTCGTTTTAAACTGACCAACAGAATTTTAACATTTTTGTGTCTTAAATAACAAAATGACCAGAATCAGGTTTCACTACAAAAATATGGTAACATAGCAACATAGAATTATATAAACAACAATCATCACCTTGGACATTTTATCAGTCATTGTTAAGGTTTAACAACTTATTAGGTACAAGACGACTAAATTGACATCATCACCTAAATATAATAAAAACTTTTTTAGCACTGTTGATTGGACAAAGAGGAAAAGCCATATTTAATCTTCTGGTTACATAAATATTAATTTGACATCTGTTATTAAAACATATAATATTTTGTAACTTAACATATTTGAAATTTCACACATTGTTCTGATAAATTTGACCTTTTAGAAAAATGATTATATATTATAAATATTTTTGTTTTAAAGAAAATCATCATTGCATATTTATTCATTTATTTTTTTTAAAGAATTTTATTCATTTTTTCTGCTGCACAACATTATGATACAGAGTGAAGTAAAAAATGAACCATAAATATGCAAGCTTGAATTTCTTATTGCTAAATACACAAATTTAAATTATCAACAATTAAAACTTTATCCAACTTTTTCATTCCAGAAATCCTAACCATATCCTTTACTTATGATTTCCTTCCACTTTTATTTATAATAATTGAATTAGGTCAAATGGTAAGAAAATGTTCTTGAATTTTAAGGGGAAAAAAAACAACAGAAAAAAAAACCCCAAAAAATTTAATTTATTCAGGGTGTCGAATGTGTGTGTTGAGTTTTTTTTTTTTTTTTTATTTAATTGACTCTGTTGCCAGAGTATAAAATTTTGACATTCAATATTTAATCCCCATACTAAATTTATTTACAGCTTATATAATGATGGGCATGCTGTCCCACTGTTTTGTAATATATCACACTATACTGGCACCCCCACTTCCCAATATACAGCTTGATAATTAACTTCCATTATTAACTTCCATTAAAGTGCCAGTCCCATCAGTTCTGTGTGTATATAGTTATAGGATCCATATCCCACTGTTTTATGAGGGGCTGGGTTGATAATTTCTTTACTATTTAAGGTTAAAGAATCTATATTGTTTTAACAATTGACTAATTCTAATCACCGTGAATAAATACTTTCAACATCTCAAACTTTTGCACCTCTTCTAATTATATCCTGTTTTGGATTTTGTTGGTGTTGTTTTCTTCCAGTTCTTATAATTTTTTCAGTAGTATTTTATTTTAGTGTGAAAAATTCCTTTACCAGTGGCAGATTCAGGCCCGGGCTTCAGGGCTGCAGCCCCTCCCCCCCCCCCCAGCTTTCATTTACTAGCTCAGGGCTGGAAGAATATATTTTTGCTAATTTCAAACTTTATTGGCTGCAGTGTACCTACTCCCTTATCAAAACAGTTATTGCTGTCATCCAGTTGTTAATCTCCTGCCTGAGGGCTTGGCAGAGATCTTTATCTATCAACATGCTTGAATGACTTCAATGTTTAAACAACATAATTAATGGGTTTATTACCTTCCAAAGGTCTAATGAAATTAATTGTCACAGATATTGGCAAATAGGTGTGTTATATAGTATACCATATTTTACTATCTTTGTTTTACCATTTTTTGCGAAAGCTTTAAAATTAAGAAATTGAAAATTATTATTTGTAAATTAAAAGGTGGCAATTTTTATAAAGATAATATTAAAGGAATCACATCTTCATAACTGGTTTTACTAAAAAATTTATTAAGATGAAATAATTGGTCATTTGCTTTTAATATTTTTTTATGGCAGATATATTTTTTAAATGTCACGACAAAACCAACATAATGGGTTTGCGACCAGCATGGATTCAGACCAGCCTGCGCATCCGCGCAGTCTGATCAGGATCCATGCTGTTCGCTATCAGTTTCTCTACTTGTAATAGAGTTGGAAAGCGAACAGCATGGATCCTGATCAGACTGCGCGGATGCGCAGGCTGGTCTGGATCCATGCTGGTCGCAAACCCATTATGTTGGTTGGTCATGACACGGCTCAAATAAAATTTAAATTGTACTAACCTCTTTAATATCTAAAATGGATTTATTGATGGGAAAAATTCTTATTGAATATTAAAATGTGTTTGAAATTATTATTTTTTGTACAATAGAAAAGCAGTATTTTAATAACACTTTACTTTGGAAAAGCGCTATTATATATAAAACTATTATTCAGACGAGTAAATTGAGTGAGTGTTTGAAATTATTTTTATTAACGGTCGTGCATACATAATGGTAAGTATGCTGTTTACTACTAAACACCAGTGGAATTTGCTATTTGAAAGACGCTTCAAACAATAAGCTATACAAAATACAATGTGATGTTAAACCATCCAAAAGGTACCATACATAGCACTAGAAAGTCAAGGAAATAACACCATTTTCAACCTCATATTTCAAAATTTTCTCAGTCTATGGCAGGGGACACCCCTCCAATACCCACCCCAATCACATAAAAATACATCAATTTACAATTTTTGTCACATGAACACACATGCTGGCCCCCAATCTTCAAACACGTGCAATTTTCACCTGTTGCATTGTTGTTTTTGTTTTCAAACTCTCCACCCATATGTCAGCCCCCCCCCCCCCCCCCCAGGAAACACTGTTCTGTATCCGCGCCTGTATACAGTTGCAAAGCTTACTTAATTTCTCTATCATGCAACAAAAGAACAAGAAATTAGAGAAGTTTAGTATTATTGTAAAAAAGAATCATAATGTTCATGTCTGTAACATCTGACGTCCCCTTCTGTCACCCATATTTTGAAACCTGTGACTGTCAGAAAAACAATAGATTATTATAAGTTGTCCAAAGATAATATTAGCTTAAATATTATCTTAATGAACTTATTATGAGATTCACTGGATGTTTTCAGGTGTTCACAAATAATAATTTTGAAATAAATACGTCATAAAATTTAAATCTTTATTTGTTATTTCTTCAATTTTCATTGTAACTTTGGTATTATAGTGTAAAATCCATTTTCAGTGACCATGAGTTTATGTGATATTACAAATGTAAGCATCTTTATATTCTTACATAGCGGGACAGATGTTATGGGGACAGATGTTACAAACAACTTTTTACATTATTGTATTTTTTCTCATAAACATATATATAAATTAACAGTTTCATAATAATTTAAGACTACCAACAGGGTGTTCACTTATAGCCATGAAATCCTGAGGGTCATTTTGACTAAGTACGTTTACAGACTACAAGATCAAATCCCCATGATTTTAACAAAATTTGACCCTCCAGTAAAAATCCTGAGGGTCAAATCAGGCCTTTTGGAAATTTGAAGGGTCATGCAAAGAGTCATTTCAAGGGTCAAACAGACACCCTAGAAACATTACTTTTCATGATTATTGTTTTATCACTGGATACTTTATGGGTTTTTTACCCAAACTAGAATTGGTAACATTAGCTTTTAACTCTGATTCAATTCCACACATGATAAATTCCTCATTTGATTTCTCAGTTCTTTTTTCAAAATTTAGCATAAAAAGAAATATGCTGACTGTCGCTAATTCAGGCAACATTTTGTAGCTCTAGGTTCTTTAAAATATATAAAAGTTTTTTCAAAATTGCAACTATCTCAAAGAATCCTCACATATTTTTGTAAAATACCCTTAATTGGATACACTAGTTTTAGTTAATTATTTAATAACTTGAAAAACTTCCCAAACAATATTTATAATAAGTGTGTAGGGCCTACAAGCTGTCTCTTTCAAAAAAGTCTAGTGATTTGAAGTTCAAACAACTGTAAAGTGACCTCACAAGTAAACGGACAACCGGTTATTTAGATTATGCAAACACACCTACAGTGAGGAAAATAATGCAAGGGAACCTTACTCGCTTACTGGTGTCTAAATATTGAAATTCTTAAATAATGTATTCACACCAAATATTCCCTATTTTTTTTGTACTAGGATGGTTCAAGCGAAAATTGCTTTAAAAAAATATACATACCTAAAAGGAAACTCTATTTCATGTGAGTCCCACTCCCATCCATTAAAATCTCTTCAATTACTCATGATCTTTACTGAAATATTTTATTGTATTTCAGTCTGAGTCCCTGTTTTGAAGTCATAGCGGTCTGTCACTGAAGTATTTACTGTGATAAGACTATAAGGCAGTTGAGCCACTAGAGTCTAAGACTACATGTTTCTGAAAAATTAAGACCATTACATCTAAATCAAAGTATTAAAAAAAGAACAATATTACAAAAAAATGATTTTTTTATTTAAATATTTTGATATTAGATCTATATTGCAATTTTCATGAATAACAAGATTAAACATATTTTAGGTAAAATCAATCGGACAACTCAAGATTTAATTCTATCTAGATTTCTATATTGTAAATAAATTACAAAATTTAAGAAGTTATATATAGATCTACAGAAGTCAGTTAATTTACTCACCTAGTCTTTAAGAAACATCCCGCATGTCTACGGCAAATTTAAACGAGACCTCTTGTAACAGTTAATTTACCCGTTTAAACCTCAGCTTTGCGTGTCTTTAAACTACACAGGCACCCGCTCGAAGTTCAAAGAGTTTCGGCGGCAACGGACAAATCGATACGCTTACACGGGGGAGTCAGGGTACTCCGTATGCAGGACACAATTTTCGTGAAAGCATTTTCGTTTATCTGTGACTTAAAAATACCTTTTGTCCCAGGTTTTATAGGATAATTAAATTATCCTTTCCATCAGTTATAAATAATTGAAATGTTGATTCATCAGAAATATCATTAAAACGTTTACACACTGGCATCGAGCTGGACACCCCTTCAATGGCGTGAAAATGAAGTCGTCCACTTTTGCGTCATCAACTGCATTGACCCCGTTGTGTGATTACCGTGGAAAGTTAAATATTCGGTCATCCAAAAGGTTTTGTGCCGGAGATAGTAAACTTCAAAAGGGATATTTGTGATGTGGAAGGGGAAATGAACGAACACGGATACATTTTGCAGTTTTTGGTGAGTTTTTTTTTCTTAGTCTATAAACAAATTGGAAATCATCTGGATTAGACCAGTTTTTATATAATTTTCAGAAGTAAAACCTGTAGATCTAGCAGTATATTGTATCGGCTATCTACTAGATCTATACTGTTTATATAATAGATCTACATAAAAGAATACGGAATAAATCTTGTAAATAATATATATAGTGGTTGGGTTGGGGCACAGGGATAAGATGTTTTCCCCTACTGCTAAACCAAATCGACGTGTTTGGCTCAGTTAAAAAATGTAACTTTGTCATCTCAAGGACGTCGAGGAAAAAAAATGCGTTTGGGTTGCAGTTTAAAAAAAATCAATTGAAATAGTTTACAAAAATTTCATAATAATCCTTTTTTGTTTCATTTAAAGTGTAATTTTTTAATTTTTTGAAAAAAAAAAAAAAACAAACCAAACAAACAAACAAAAAACACCGAAAATAATTGTTGTTGGGGCCTCTGTTAATTAAACGGATAGAAGTTTGCCATCGTCCATCATTTTAGGAAAAAGTTTGCATTATTAAATTATTTTTTCCTTTTCACCGTTTTTTTTTACTTTTTCTTTTCTTTTTTTCTTTTTTTTTTTCCTTTTTTTTATTTATTATTCCCCCTCGATCATTATTTATTCCCGATTCATGTGTTAAAATTAACGTTTTTAAAATTTCTTCTTTCATTACAGAAATCATAAGCTGAAACAAAGGGACGTTATAACATGCAACTTTGACACTTAATCCTATTAAGATAGATTATACAACCGCTTACTCGTATTTCATTTTTTTTATTTTTTTGCAAGGAATTGCGTAGATTTGATTAAAATCGTCGTTTTTAAGGACACAAAATAACATATGCATTTTTCGACTTCTATATAATTTTGAAACAGTGCCGTACGGCATAGCCAATACAGTGTGTCCAGGCTAGTCGTACGTGACTCCACGTACGGCTAGAACTTTTGGCTAGCCGTACGGGCGTCGGCTAGCCACTTCCTAAACCAAAATTCAATTACTTAGAGGTTTTTTTTGGAGTGTAGGACAATAGCCCCCCCCCCCCCCGCCCCCCCCCCCCCCGGACGAAAAGCCCCCCCCCGCTAAAAATGACAAGGTGGACTAAAGCCCCCATAAAATTTTACACAGTAGGAGTGAAGCCCCCCCCCCATCAAAAATACAGGGCTATGGACAAAGCCCCCCCCCCCCCCCCCCCCAGTACAGCAAACAAAACCCCCCTAAGGTTTATAGACCAGACTGATAACTATCTTTTATCACATGCCCCAGTGTTTTAGGGAACTTGGGTTATACTTTCAAATAATCTGGACAAGTATGCGCCTTCCACTTTTATTTCCTTGATAAGCATTGATAAATGATTCTCTGAAAAATATTCATTTACATTAAGTTTTGTACTGTACAATATATATAATAAACATCAAAACATTCATATCATCAATGAATATATACGAATTACACAATAAATCAAATTAGAAACTTTTGTACCTTTAAATTTAAATCTTAATGTAAATTATTTTTAAAACAATTGCATTTGACTTGTCTCAATACATCAAAGTTCTGGAATTAAACTGACGAGATTCTCAATAACAACCTGTTTCATGGACTGGGGGGGGGGGGGGGGGCTTTTGTCCTACCTGTATTTTTGATGTGGGGGGGGGGCTTTTGTCCTATGTGTATATTTCATGGGGGGGGGCTTTTGTTCCACCTTGTCATTTTTAGATTGGGGGGGGGGGGGGGGCTTTTGTACTGTTATCCCCAATTACTATGCTACCGGTGGCGTTATTCCAACCATTGAAAATGGAATTTACCCACACATTTTATAAAATTTTTCAAATTTAAGTTCAATTTAACACATGTGACATGCATGCTGGTATATAGCAAAGGCTATCTATAGGGACAGCTTTCTGTCTCTATGTTGTTAAGTTATATGGTGCTGATGAAGAAGTGCACAGGGCATTTCTATCAGAGGAAAATATTAAGCATTTTTTAGGGGGTTAGGGGTTGGGGGTATAAAAAGCATATATTCTGGAAATGGGGGTTTAAAACTAAATCCATTTTTTATGCCACCCCCAGCATTTTCGATGCGGTGGAAAATGCGATTCCCCTGTGTGTGCGTGTGTGTTGGGGTGTTTGTTTTGGGTTTTTGTTGGTTTTTTATATAGATTTAAGTGAATTCAAAAAACTTTTTGTTGAAAAACCCTGGTCCCAATTTAACCAAAATTTGGGAGGATTGATCCTTGGTGAAAGGGTTTTTTAAAAATTTTTTTCAAAAAATTTTCTTCCCTGCGAAATTTTTTGGTTGCCTTTGGAACCAAAAGGGTTTTTGAATAAATTTTAAAAAACTTTTTTGTAAAAACCCCAAAAGGGCCCAAGGGGTTGTACTTTGCATTTTAAACTTGGGCTGGGAATTCTTCCAATTTTTCAAAATGCCCCGGGGGCAAAAAACGGCCCCCCCCGGGGGTCATTTTTATTTTTTACTTTTATTTTCATTAGTAAAATAAAAAACCTTTTTTAAAGACCCCAAAAAGGGCCCGGCTTTTTATATTTTTTATGGCATTGTCTGGAGACCCCAAACCGATTTGTCAAATGATAGCCCGGGGGCAAAACGGCCCCCCCCCGGGGGGTCATTTATTTTATATTGTTTTAGTAAAAATTAAAAAACCCTTTTTTTTAAAAACCCAAAAGGGGGAGAGTTTGTTTTTTTGCATTTTGGCATTGTTGGGGCTTCTACCCAGATTGTTTTAAATTTATTACCTAGGGTCAAAAACGGCCCCGCCCCGGGGGCATTTGGGTTTTTCCCTTTATGTTTTTAGTAAAAATTATAGTTAAAAAATTTAAAAAAAATTTGCAAATTAAAAAGCTAGAGGTTTTTGTATTTTGCATGAAAAAATTTTTGTTAAAACCTTTAGGGAAAATTGTTTTAATTTAGGCCCCCGGGGGAAAAATTTTTCCCCCCCCCGGGGGGGCATTGATTTTTATTGTAATTGTAAAAAAAAAAATTTTTTGAAAGGGAAAAAGGGCCCAGAATTTTTTATTTTGGGTTTTTTATCTGGGTCCCTATAAATTGTTTTAATTTTTGGGCCCCTGTGTTAAAAATTTCTCTGCCCCAAAAGGGGGTTTGTTTTTTCCCTTTTATGTATTAAAATTAAAAAATTTTAAAAATTCTTCTTGAATTGGGCAAAGGGGTAGAGGTTAAATTATGGGATTGACTTTTCGAAAGAACCTTTTACCAAAATTGTTTTAAATTTTAGCCCCTTTGGGGCAAAAATTTGGGTTCCAACCCCGGGGGGCTTGTTTTTTATTTTAGTTAAAAAAAAAAAAAAAAATTTTTTTTTCTGAAAGGAAAAAGCATGAGCTTTTACTTTGCATTTAAATTCTTTTATAGGGCCCCTTTTCCAAAATTGTTTCAAATTTTTCCCTTTTTTTGTCAAAAGGCCCTTTCCCGGGGGGAGTGATTCTTCCCTTAAGTAACTTTGTTAAAAAAAAAAATAAAAAAATGTTTTTGAAAGGGTGAAAGTACGTTGGGTATTTGCTTTTAAATGTTGGGTT